>NW_017307728.1:227329-239683 GCF_000935625.1 Nanorana parkeri
GGGGGTGTACTGTGAACTCTGTGAGAGGTTATAAATACCTGCAAGTGTAACACTGACACATTACTTAAAATTTATATGTGATATGCTAGCTCCACTTTAATCATAACCCCCCCCCATAAATAAAGGATTTGCTCCCAGCGGCCGCGCCGTCATAAAACACCTTTTCTAGAAGCCAAATGTTCTTGTAAGAGGATCAGCCAGTAATGACTGAACTTTTCCTGCCCTCTCTAAGTGTTTCTCTGGCATTTTGCAGCATTGGCCTGCTTAATACCAGCGGCCGCCCGTTTCCCCTTCCAGTAGTCGCCACTTTCCACGCAGTGATGTCATGAGTGAACGGAATATTCTTCTTTTTTGCCCAGAAACGGAAGAGCTGGGAGCCGGCCGGCATCTCGGCGATACCGGCTGACTCATGATTATGGTAACAGATGGGGAGTCTCGCCAACGTTTACTGGAAAGCCAAGCGCGCAGGATGAGACGCTAATAATATCGCACAATGAGATAGGGATGGGACTGCGGTGTGGGGGATGGAACATGTTGGGGTGTCGGGGAGGAGTTATCGGGGGGAAGATGACATTGCTGACTAAATGTGGATGTGTCATTCCGAGTAACTGCGCGTGATGAAAGAAAGGGAAAAAACTTTCCAACAACTTGTACAAACTTTCAGTTGGTTATTATGTATTATACATTATCTATATATCCTATACATTGTCTATATGTATCCCTATACATTGTCTATATGTATCCCTATACATTGTCTAAATGTATCCCTATACATTGTCTATATGTACCCTCATACATTGTCTATATGTATCCTATACATTGTCTATATGTATCCTATACATTGTCTATATATATCCCTATACATTGTCTATATGGAGCCTGTACATTGTCTATATGTACCCTCATACATTGTCTATATGGAGCCTATACATTGTCTATATGTATCCTCATATATTATCTATATATCCCTATACATTGTCTATATATCCTATACATTATCTATATATATCCCTATACATTGTCTATATGTATCCTTATACATTGTCTATATGTATCCTATACATTGTCTATATGTATCCTCATACATTATCTATATATCCCTATACATTGTCTATATATCCTATACATTATCTATATATATATCCCTATACATTGTCTATATGTATCCTTATACATTGTCTATATGTATCCCTATACATTGTCTATATGTATCCCTATACATTGTCTATGTGTATCCCTATACATTGACTATATGTATCCATATACATTGTCTATACTTTGTCTATATGTATCCCTATACATTGTCTATATGTATCCCTAATATATTGTCTATATGTATCCTATACATTGTCTATATGTATCCCTATACATTGGCTATATGTATCCCTATACATTGTCTGTATATGTATCCTATACATTGTCTATATATATATATCCCTATACATTGTCTATATGTATCCTATACATTGTCTATATATGTATCCCTATACATTGTGTATATGTATCCCTATACATTGTCTATATGTATCCAGGTAAAGATGAAGGTTGCGTGGCCTCGTATGATGATGTCACTTTGGAAACATTAGGTCTCAGGAAATGATTAGAGAGACGCGTAGTGAAAGGAGCTCACAAAGCGACAAATTGGTTTGGACCGGACCGGGAGTTCTTACAAAGTGGACCCTCTGTCTCTCTCTCTCACACTCGCTCTCCGTCCTTTCAAGTCTTTTGCTGATATTTTTTTTCCTTCGTCTTCTTCGCTGACCTTTACAAGGAAAGTCGTTTGTCATTTTTCGAAGCCTCACTTAGACATATACGGTCTGGCAGCATTGTTTTACTTCACACTACCAGATGGTCGGGTTCGTCTTCTATAATAATTAAAGCTGAACTCCGGGATAAGCAAATACCAGAGTCCTGACTATTCTTCATGAATCCTATGAGCCCTGTGTATTTCCTCCAGATCTGTGCAGCAATCCAGTGTGAGACTTGGAGCTTCCTGTAATAAAGACCAATCACTGCTGTTCTCTCTCCTTGTCCAGGGTGACTGGTCTTGTCTCCACCCCCTCCTGTAATAAAGACCGCTCACTGCCGCTCTCTCTCCTTGTGCAGGGTGACTGGTCTTGTCACCACCCCTTCTGTAATAAAGACGGCTCACTGCTGTTCTCTCTCCTTGTGCAGGGTGACTGGTCTTGTCTCTGCCCCCTCCTGTAATACAGACCAGTCACTGCTGCTCTCTCTCCTTGTGCAGGGTGACTGGTCTTGTCTCTGCCCCCTCCTGTAATACAGACCGGTCACTGCTGTTCTCTCTCCTTGTGCAGGGTGACTGGTCTTGTCTCCACCCCCTCCTGTAATAAAGACTGCTGTTCTCTCTCCTTGTGCAGGGTGACTGGTCTTGTCTCCGCCCCCTCCTGTAATAAAGTCCAGTCACTGCTGCTCTCTCCTTGTGCAGGGTGACTGGTCTTGTCTCCGCCCCCTCATGTAGTTTCCTTGTGTGGGTGGAGCTGCTGTGCCCTTCCCACACCTCTGCATTCTGCATATGCTATGTACAGCACAATGATGATGTCAGTGCTACCTCTGCATGGTAATTCCGAGGCTTGCAAAGACCCTTTTTTGTTTAATGGATTTATATCTTCTGTGGCTATTGGGGAATAACTTTAAATATTTTTTTTGGGCCCGCCGTTCAGCTTTAAAGAGGGTTTTTTTGTCCACATATCCCACCCCCTCTAGTTTGAAGATTAAAGTACCAGGTCTTGCAGGATCCAGGTTCCAGTTGTTACCTTTGGCAGCATGTTGGTGGGCAAGTAGCCTGAGCAGAGAAGAATGTTTGTTTTTCTTTGTTCATTTCCACAATTTGAGTTTTACAAACACTGATCACAATGACGACACACACACACACACACACAAACAAACCAGCAATGAATCAGTATGAATGTTGCTCGCCTCATGCTGGGAATTTGTGTGGGTCATCCAGACATACGGCCCAAGAGACATTAGAATTAAATATAAGGGAGTGGTTTTGCAATTCTGCCCTCACAGCATGACCAGGGTGGTGACCTGATATGTCTCTTTATATAAACCCGCGTGCTCCCTTTTCATCCATTTAATATACCATTGGAAGTATTTTGGTACATCTGTTTGATGCAAAAAAAAAATCGGATCATCCGACACTCCCGGCGCAGAGATGAGGGGGGCCGCTGCCTGCCGGATACCAATGTGATCATCGGACACTCCCGGCACAGAGAAGGGGGCGTCCACCGGATACCGATCCGATGGTATCCGGTGGCCGGACACCAGCGGGCCCCCCCATCTCCGGCGGTAGGTCTGCCCCTAGTTGTCAGCTCACAATGGCACTTAGGAACTGAGTGCGTTTCTGGCAGACCACCAGATATTTTTCTGTACTTTGAGGGTCTTTTAAGGGATGAACTGTGAATGATCAGTAAAATACTAATGAGCTCTCACTAGGTGTCAACATATTTATTGTCACAATTGGCTCATAGAGTGGCCCCTTCCCCCAAGCTGGATCTCTGCTGAACAGGAGATCACAGGTCAAGATGAAGGTGCTCACACTAGCTTCAATTAAAATACATTTGGTTATGAATTAAATAATGTTCTGCTTAAAGGGTCAGCATTGGATTATGTCAGAAGAACATCAGTGAGCTTGCCCAGGCAACACCTACCAAAGCCGTGGATTGTGTACAGACGTTCGCCGGTCATCTGGTGAAATAGTTCCTAAGTCTGTAGGCACAGTTGAGCTACGTTTACATAAGATGCAGAGAAGCATCCTAGTAGTTCTTCTTCATGCATTGTGAAGACCCTCTTGGTGGGTGGAACCTGCCTAGGGAAGTAGGGGGTAATGGCAGGGAAGGTGGCAGGTAAGGTGGCATGTAGTCTTCTGCTCAGTAGGGCGAGAAGCCACACCTGAAGAATAGGAAAGTGAAAGTCTTTCCCACCTGGTGCTTGGGGGCCCTTAGAAGCAGTCAAAGATGTCCATGTGACAAGGTCTCAGTGTGAGGTATTCAGGGTGTATAGAGTCATTCCGTCTCAGCACTTGGTGTTGAACTAAGTCTATACCTCTATACAATAAACCTCCATGTTCCAGTTGGTTAAAAATGGTAGCAAATTGCTTGATGCAAGGAGTTCTGGGGGCTGGTGACATGTCTGCAAATGTAGACTTTCCCAAAAGTTGATGCTGAGGAATACCCCCCATGCTTCCCATAATGCAATGCCAGGCCCCCGACAACCTTTTATAGAGGTTCCCCACGCTGATTTCTGGGGTGTGCTGGGGGCTTCTTAGCTTTAGTTGTGCTGAACCAGGAAGTTGTACCTGAAAACCTGGCAGTGCCTAATAAAGATATATGTCCAGGTTGACTTTAAACTCGCAGTTTTTTGGGGGTCAACAAAGCATCTCTGCCTTCAGAGTCTGACGCATAGAACATCTTTTATCCTAAATTCCTACAATGACTCCTCACTCCTCTAACGGTGGTTCCATTGGGAATATTGTATGTTCTATTTGTAGGGTTTTACCACTGTAGACATTCACGGCTGATTGTGTGCATCAAAGTGACTGTTTGTTTTCTGTTGGATATTTACAAGCCCCGGCTTCCTTCTCCAATGGCCGCTGAGATCCCTGGAGAATATAACATTCATGGTTATGCATTCCTATAAGCCCATTACACACTCCTGCTATATATGTGTGTTGTGTAGTATAAAGTATAGACTTCCTGGGTCACTCACAGTTCTTTTGTCCTTTGCTTACAGATTCTACCACTTCCATAGAGCGCAGAGTCGTGTGACAAAAGCCTGCGGACCTAATCGGAAGCATTGTAACAGGCCTACTGGTTCTGGTGGCAACTAGAGAACATGGACTCACATGAAAGGTAAATTGAGAGGACATTCTGACGGTAGCACAGTGGAAGTGCCATATAGATAGTATAAGTTGTTCATTTGTGGTTTTTACCTCGAGTTCTTTGTAAAATTTCTTTGACATCTAGATTGATAGTACTGAGCTGCTGTGCATTATTGGTATTATTAAGCCATGATTGTTGTCTTAGCTGAGGGGTATTGGCCATGCTTTTTTACAGGTAGTTGTGAAGCATGTGCAACAGAAGCCTGCATTCCTTTCTGCAATATTATTATCTGCTCTTGGAGCACCTACATTTTCAACAAGGAAACAGGTTTCATACTTGTTCCTGGTGAGCATTTTGCTAGCAAAGACATGCTGGGGTCAGTGGCACATCAAACATTGGCTGCTGACATCATTCTGGCCGCACAGAGGTCATTGAGGGAGATAAATAAGTCCACAATGTTCATGTGCTGAGCCCTTTGCTTAATGAGTATTTATGTCCAGCGACCCATTTTGGGATCCATCCCTACCTACATCTTGTAGATTAAAGGAGAACTATGGGGTTGCGTCTTTTCCCCATAGTTCTCCTTAGGGTAACGGGAGGACACAAATTAGCGTCCTCCCGTCACCCTAGGCTCAGTATACCGCAAGCTGCTGCTCGCTGTATACTGAGACGCCGCAGCTGAAGCGGATCGTGACAATTGTGCCGGGATCCGCCCAGCTGCGTGACTGACAGCTGGCTCTGCCTATCTAGAGGCAGAGCCAGCTGTACCCGCCCCCTCCCCCGTCCATTCCGCCAGTCAGCGCTGGCAGATCGGAGCGGGGAGGGGGGAATCCAGCCCCTCCCCTGTCAGAGAGCCATGACAGGATCGAGAGGCGAGCGAACGCCGGTATGTGTTCTCTCACTTCCCGATCTACTGAGCCGACCTGTGACAGTCTCATTGTCACAGGTCGGCTAGAACTATGAGGTGAGGGAAAAGCACTCGCCTCATAGTACTCCTTTTAAGGCCTGGTTTTTATTTAAGTGAGGTCAATGAGCAGCACCATCAGAAGGACACCAAACATTGGCAGCTGCCACAATTCCAGCTGCATAGGTTCCCTTTGAGGGTAAGGTCATTGAGGAACATGCCACAATGTTAAAGTGCTGGGCCCTGGGTCTTTAATGGGGATTTATGTCAATCATCCCATATTGGGATCCATCCCTACCTACATCTTATAGATTAAAACCCAGTTTGCATTTAATTAGAACCATGATGGGCCCAGTGCCATCAAAAGCACACCAAACATTGGCAGCTTCCATAACTATAGCCACAAGGTCAATGTGGCAAATACCAAAGCCCACAATGATACAGTGCTTGCCCTGGGTCTTTAATGAAGACGAGTTATGTTCAGCATCCCATATTGGAATCCATCCCTATCTACATCTTATAGATAAAGACTCAATTTGCATTTAATTAGATCCATGATGGGCCCAGTGCCATCAAAAGCACCCCAAACATTGGCAGCTGCCATAATTATAGCCACAAGGTCATTGCCTAAGTCCACAAAGTTAAAGTGCTGGGCCCTGGGTCTTTAATGAGGATTCATACGTAACATTGTTGTCTCAAAGTATCACCCTAAACGTCCCCTCCGCTCATCCATTGACCTCCTGCTTTCCAGCTCCCTTGTCCACTCCTCCCATACTCACCTCCAGGACTTCTCTAGAGTCTCGCCCATCCTCTGGAACTCCTTACCCCAACCTGTCCGTCTATCTCCCACCTTGACTGCCTTTTAGGCGTTCCCTAAAGACTCATCTCTTCAGGGAAGCCTATCCCACCTCAACCTAACCACTGAACCTTCACATTCTCACATAATTAATTCCCACAGCTACCTCCTCATGTATAATTTCCCCCTCCTCTTTTAGATTGTAAGCCCTCAGGGGCCGGGCTCTCCTTACCCTCTTGTCTTGAATTGTATTGTAACTGTAATGTCTTCCCTATATTGTAAAGCGCTGCGCAAACTGTTGGCGCTATATAAATACTATGTAATAATAATAATAATAACATGCATCCCTTATTGGGATACGACCTACCTGCTTCTTGTAGACTAAGACCTGGTTTGCATTTTAGTGAGATCCAGGAGAGTTAAATGTAATAGTATAAGTACAGTTGCCCCATACCCATCAGGACCAGGGTCTCCCCTTTTAACAGTATGCTCTAACATGACCATGCGGTCCTACTTTGTTGCCTTTTATAGGTAGGACCAGTCCTTAATTAGCTCTAGAGCAGCTCAAGGTCCAGGAGCCCCATCCTCTAATCCTCCTCTGCAGCTTTCACCAGCGTTGCACAGCCGTGACCACCGTATCACGAGGCGGCCCTCCGCGGCGACCCTTCCCGCGGACAGCGGCGGCCTCCGATAAAGGAGAACGTCGGGTCCCGGCTCTCCTCCACAGCCATTGTTGTTTCCGCATTTACTGATAAATCAATCCATCAAAAAATTTTTCCTTCGTGAAACTCAATCAAGAAAGGTCATGTCGGCGGGAGAGAAACAGATTAAATTAGCATCAAATTAGACATGGAAAGTGAGTTCTGTCAAAATCATCACAGCGCTCAGCACAATTAGAATATGTTAATTATGCATTTCATTAAGGTAGTGCTCTTTGAATGTGAGATGAAATGTCACTGGTGTAGGCATCCGCAAAAAGGAAGATTGCCAGGCACAACTTTCAGGAGACAATGTGTGACACCTTCATTAACATCAAGAAGCGCAAGACTGTCTTGACTTTTTCTTTGTAAAGTAGAACACAGTTAACCCTTCGCTGCCTTCTACTTGTGCCACAGTTTGGTCTCTGCTTTCTCTAAAGCCTTTTCTTCTTTGTCTTGCAGATCCCATAGCACTCGGGCCCGGGGCTATTTGGAGGCCCTTTCAATCCTGGTCCCCGGGCTGCTCGCAGGCCCTTTCTGCCCCCCCTGGGCTGCTTGGAGACCTTTCCTGGCCCCCGGGCTGCTCGCAGGTCCTTTCTGCCCCCCCTGTGCTACTTGGAGGCCTTTCCTGGCCCCCAGCTGCTTGCAGGCCCTTTCTGTCCAGGGGCTGCTTGGGGGCCTTTTCCGGCCCTGGTGATCTGCTTTTAAAAAGAAGCCTTACTTCCTTCCAGTGGCGAGCACATTGCTTGAGGGCAAACTCCATAAAAACCAAAGGCGTCCAGTAGATGTGGTAGAGGTATTGAAGGGAATATATTGGATTGGAAGTGGACAGTCGACGTAGCTAAAATGGATATGTAGTCATATAGACACCTAGTAACCGATCCATTTACCATTGTCATACCTCCACTTTCCAGATACATTTGGCTTTGCTGGGTTTTCACATATATAACTTTTGCACGCTAGTAGGCATCAGCACTCAGTAACGGAACAGGTCAGACACACCTCCTTTGCTTCTCTGCATTACATATCTGTGTATGGATACTGTGTGAGGGGGTGTGGCTGTTACTCAGCTCTGCCAGCATAGAGTGCTACAGTGTGAGGGCAGGAACAGTGCTAAGTAATATGGCGGAGGATAATGTTTTTGACTAATAGATGGCATTTTCCAACGAATATTTGGTGCGCTCTTCCACCGAAACATTAAATTGTAGGTTCCCACACTGAATTGATTTCCTCCATCGGGGGTTCAGGCACCTTTCTCCAGTGCTGCCAGGTGTGCCCACAGTTAAAATGGCCGCTGGTTTGCCGTCCCCCCCCCCACCCTCAGCACTCTGCATCCGCATTCACTTCCGCTGCGAGTTCTAAGTTAGCAGTGCTGAGCGCCGACTTGCAGCACAGCGTTCAGTGGCGGTATGCTAACTCTGCACTCGCAGCGGCTCTGGGTGTGTGTTAGGACTGCAGAATAATAATAATATATAATAGGGAAGGTGTTCTGTAGTACACAGAGGAGAACTGGTAACACTGAGGCTACATTGTAGTATACAGAGGGCTGATTACATTGCACAGGACAACACTGGATCTCTGGAAGGATCAACGGGTGACTTTTTGAACTTATGAAACAGGAAAGACAAAAACACTTTCAGTGATAAACACACACACACACACACACACACTGTATATATTGTTATCCATCCTAGTACATTGTTTTTGGGTGTATCCCTTTAAATAAAGTCACATGACACCAGGGATAGAAAGGCAAACGGATACAAAAATATGAAATGTGTTTTTCATGTACAATGTTTATAAATAGATTTCTTGTTGTTTTGTTGCACACATCTCGGCTTCTCTATGTTTACCAACACAATATAAGAGGCAGCAGCCAGTTACCTGTGTCAGCCAATCAGAACTCATCCTTCTCCGGTATGGCTAATGGTGAAATCTCATTGGCTGCTGCGGGTGACCCCGGATGCCCTGTCTGCTCAATTTGCCCAAATGCGGAATTATTTGAGGTTTGAGAGACAGAAGATCCCACATATATTTATATATTTGTAGCTTCAGAAGGAGAACTCCGGGGGAAATACTTTCTTAATTCTTTCTGTGCTTTGTTCACCCGCCTTTGACATCTAAGCTGTTTTACGTTGGGAACCTCAAATCTCAATGAGTGGGGGGGGGGGGTTCTCTGCTTTGTATATATTGACCGGCTGTTTTAATTGAGACCCCGCCCCCTCCCACCCCCTGTGCTGTGCTATTGGCCAATGATGCTGCCATTCAGGTCCAGTATATATGGTGCAGGGACAGATCATTGGCCCAGATGACCAGTCTATATGTACCTGGTGGAGCTCACTCAGGGTTTGGGGAACCCCGCTGTGCAGTAGTCAATGTGAGCTGATATGCAGATACCATAAAGCAGCAAATAAAATCGTTATATTTACCTGATCCACGGAGCCGACTTGCTCTTAGACCGGTCTAGACCAAATCGAGCACTTAAAGGAGAACTATGAGGCGAGTGCTTTTCACTCAATTCATAGTTCTAGCCGACCTGTGACAATGAAACTGTCACAGGTCGGCTCAGTAGAACACATACCGGCGTTCGCTCACCTCTCGATCCTGTCACAGCAAAGAGCCGTGACAGGGGAGGGGCTGGATTCCCCCCTCCCCGCTCCGATCCGCCAGCGCTGACCAGCGGAACGGACGGGGGAGGGGGCGGGTACAGCTGGCTCTGCCTCTAGATAGGCAGAGCCAGCTGTCACTCACGCAGCTGGGCCGATCCAGACATAATTGTCGGGATCCGCTTAAGCTGTGGTGTCTCAGTATATAGGGAGCTACAGTTCCCTATATACTGAGCATAGGGTGACGGGAGGACGCTAGTTTGTGTCCTCCCGTTACCCTACGGAGAACTATGGGGAAAAGCCCTAACCCCATAGTTCTCCTTTAACCCCTTACAGTGCTGGTGTAACCCCATGGAAGGGTTAATAATAATGTTCCCTGGAGTTCTGCTTTAAAGAGGATGTGACCATACCATGTACTGTCAGACACAAGATCACAGCGCTCCTGAACCCAATTCTTTAACATTAGACTTATAGATAAGACTTCATTGGTTCCGAGTGATCACATGCCAGTGATGTTGCAGAATCTCCTCCCCCGCAGGGGAGGTCCAAATCATTTTTGTAGAGCGGGGGGTGGAGCTTTCTGTGTTTCTGTGTATCTTTTCCCAGGATCTATCTGGTGGATACCATGTGTGTGTTTTGGCTGAGCCAGCAACGCATTTATTATTATTATTATTTTTATTTATTATATTATTTTTCATTTGTTTATTCATTTGTTTATTTTTTGCACACAAAAGTCCGAACACAAAGAGAAATATTTGTGGCTGAATCCTTGATAGTTGTGTTTCCGTGTGGGAAGGAGAATAGATAATATTGATAGAATGAGGGGAATTTATCAAAATATGGAGCAGCTGTGCACAGCAACCAATCAGCATCTACCTTTCATTTTCAAATCCTGACTGAACAAACTGAAGAGAGAAGCTGATTGGTTGCCCTGCACAGCGGCTCCAGTTTTGATAAATTCCCCCCATTGTGTCTATCGGCGTCCTGTCTACAGATGGGGGAGGGGGGCTCTGTGTTCTTCTCTCTCATCCAGCTGACATTTCATTTCTGTTTCCTGCTATGAAAGGTTTTCAGATTTCGGAATAATTCTACGTTCTGGTCCCATCATGAAGCTCCTTTATAAAACCTGAGCGCAGTAATCCACGCCAACCAATCGGACGTCAGATTACTGAGGTGCAGACAGGGAAAGGTATGGGCTGCTGACGACGCTCTTTGCTAGACTTGTGCGCCATCAAAAAATGTGTTCCGTTTCGTAATATCCATTATTTCGTATTTCGGAATTCGTATCCGAAACTCGATTGGTACAAAATACGAATTTTCGTTGGTTTCGGCACATTTTCGTAACTGTACGAACATTCGTTATGATGAAGTTAAAAAGCAGAAATACCTTTGTTAATATTGGAGTCGATGTGGTAGTTGTTTTTGTATCCGAAATACGAATTCCGTTAGCCTCAGGGCCCACACACACACCTAGGGGCCCACTTACCCTTGCTCTTCCGGCACAGATGAAATGAACGGACATTCCATGGTTCTCAGTGGGACCTGTTGACATTGTCATGTTGGACAGTAGTGCTGCGTGCGGCATTTTGGGGGCGTTGAGCTGCATTTTGCTGTTCAAGAAAGCCACCTACAAATCAATCCGGTGAGCGTTATGGTGAAAAGAGCTCCTGGTGCTTTCAAGTCTAGATGACCTGGATGGGCGCCCCTCGGGCTTCCTTTGCACAGCAGTCGGCGGCGCACTTAACAATCACCCAGTTCTTATGTATACACTGGAAATGTACAAGTTGTATATGTTGCTCCCTGTGCACCAATAAAGAATTTATAAAAAAAACAATCACCCAGGGGGGAGTTTAAGCGTCCTTGTCATCGGTGGATCCAAAGAGGAACCCAAAAACTTCCACCAGGTAGCACCTTATAGACCGGTCATGATTGGGCTGATGTACGAATGTGAAGTTATTCTGTCTGAGCAGACTCTCCTATGTGATATCTATAGTTGTCCCTGTATGTAGCATTGGTACCGCCGTGTAAACCTAAGTCTTCTGCTTGTGTCAGGGGTCAGAGGTCGTATGAAGTCTGACAGCCCCTATCAATTGCCTGACTTCATGCTATGCACACTGAAGCTGAAGCACGCCGAAGTCCTCGTTCATAGAAGCATGCAGTCATATTCATTTTATGTCCTGCGCTGACATCTTGGTCCTCAGTTATAGGGAGCTGGCTGACTCTTATGAGTTCCGGGCCCCCTATGAAATGCGTCAGATCTGGCTGGGATATATGGGATGTCCCAGATATATGGGATGCAAGAGCAAGGACAAGTCATTCTTTACACATAGATTTGGCATTCTTAGTACATGAGGGTGTCAGGTCTGACCTCTGGCTGCTGGGTGTCCCTGCTCCTGCAGCCTCCTGGGATATATGATAGGGATATCTAACGGGGATGCAAGAGCAGGGACCCGTCATTCTTTACACATAGATTTGGCAGTCTTAGTACATGAGGGTGTCAGGTTCT
>NW_017307728.1:239708-248291 GCF_000935625.1 Nanorana parkeri
TCACATCCAGCTTTTATATAGACAATATAGAGCTGAGTTCTTGTGTGAACAACTGAATCCTTGGAAGGAATATAACGTGCGGGACCGGAGCCAATTCCTCACTGCCTGCAGAGCGAGCGGTTCCTGCAGGTAATTGTCAGGCAAGCTCTGTGCTGCTGTCTGGCCCAGACCGTCGTCCTGCCACATTGGAGTGTCTAGAAGAGCATCCTGGAGGATGGGAAAACCAAAACGTTGCGACTTGATCGTCTGGGGTGATAAGCGGCCGAGACGCAGCCGGAGCCCCTCGCGCGGCCTTCGGGGTAATAAAAAGGCGATCCATTACACAATGGCAAATCCAGTCCAGGCGAGTGGGCTGTGGCAGGGAGCCCAATGAAGTGATTTGGCTGCTGAAATAGTGTTCATCATAAGTGAATTTCTCGCAGCCGCAGGACACATCGCCGACGTTGTGCCAAAAATTCAGACCCGTTATTAGCCGGCTCTGATCCAGAGTGGCTGAAGAGTTTTCATATAAAAAAACATGGACGTAATCGCTGAGCCTGGACGCAGAGGTTGTTACAGGAATGGGGCAGTGTTAGCTGAGGCTTTGTCCTCTTGCAGGACAGTCATGTGACCCTCATTATTAATAATAATAGTATTTTTATGGGGTTGGTGGGTGGCCAGCTGGCCCCGCTAACCCGCAAAAATTAAAATATGAGCGTTTATTTGTCTACCTGTAGATTAGATACATGTGGTCTTGGATTCGAAAGAATCGGAATGGTCTTGTTGCACCCCTCAATCTCAGGCGGCTGGGTGAGCGGGTAGTGCCCACCGATGGCCGTTAGCAAAACGAACCCTAATCATTTTCTTCACTGTATCTGCCTTTTCTATCTGATTATTGGTGGCTGCGTCCACCCATACGTTGATGTTTGTAACTGATTTTGGTTACTTATTTGTACTTTCTTTTTGCACTGCTCAATAAAAAACAAGAATTTAAAAAAAATAATAATAGTATTTTGTAGTTAAAGAGCCCCATCAGGTTCTCGAGAAGCCTTCTGAGTTGACTGACACCCGTGGGAGATTCGTCCTCACATCCTGTCCCTGTGACACCCATGTTTTCTCCTGTAGACGGGCTTTAAAGTTGGTTCCTCACATCCTGTCCCTGTGAAACCCATGTTTTCTCCTGTAGACGGGCAAGTTGGTTACGTATGGAGCCTCATGGGGAGAAGTGGCAAACTTCTGTGACTTCCGGCATTTTGGTGCTTGATTTGAGTAGCACCATACAATCTTGGGTGGTTTGGGCGAACAAAGTCATCCAGACTGTGCATAGAGTGAGGGGTGGATAGAACCCATGTCAGCTTTTTATTGCCTTCTGTGTCTCCGCTGGGGAGATTCACCCTCTCTATTTTGTCCGTTAGGGTGAATGCAGTTGACTCGACTTGACGTTTTGTGGATCTCAGCAGGTTACTGATTGGTTCAGCTTTGCATGAGGCTAGCAATGGAAACAGATTGCTCGCCAGAATTGCAGAGACGCGCAACATTCAATGGGAACGTGGACATAACTGATCCATTGTGATGAAAACGGGGTACTTGCGGCTTTCCAGGTCTGCGCCAAGGAATGCGGAATCCCCTGAGGATCTGGCACTGGACTGGTATGAAGATGCAGCATGACGTGGACATCTACCTCTCGCGGGGTGTATCAGTTCCCCCCACCGCGTCCTAGGTTTCCAATCATTACACATGACATATAAGTATAAGTATCCTAATTACTGCCGGCACTCCCAGATCTGTCACCACGACAATTACACCAGTTAGAACCATTGCTGTAGTCACCGCCTCAGCTGCTCAGTGGTCCCCTGGAGGACCGCATCGCTCATCCAAAGTTCAGAACTTCAGTGCCAGCAAGATCACAGAGGAGGAGTAATGAGCGGGGCTGATGGATTTTCTCTTTTCCTATCCCTGGCTCAAAACTGTTCAGAGCAATATTCATCTGGAGGTTCCGTTGGTCGGTCCTGCAGACGGTTGGCAGTGTTTTGGATCATAGGGGAGGAATACCGCATGGCCCGGCTGAATCATCTCATACATTGTCCTCACAGCTCTCCCTGCGGACGTGTTATGAGGAGGATGAGAATGCACCGGCTAGAGATCATTTACTCAGAGCTTTGTTTAAGACAATCTGCAGAGCCAGGACTAATCCGGCCCGGGATTACCTGCCTTTGGGAAGGATCAATAAAGTCAATAGAGTTACATATTTGAGCGGGCAGCGTGATTCACCGTAGCAGCTGTAATCCGGCTCATGACGGTTATAATACCTCAGCCGCCACGTTCACGTAGGATGTTTATTTCAGGTTTTCCACAGTGGAAAACTACTGGATTAATTCGGGTCCCTTCCTGTTGAGGTATGGAGGCATTGTGCTTTGAGGTATGGAGGCATTGTGCTTTGAGGTATGGAGGCATTGTGCTTTGAGGTATGGAGGCATTCTGCTTTGAGGTATGGAGGCATTCTGCTTTTGAGGTATGGAGGCACTCTGCTTTGAGGTATGGAGGCACTCTGCTTTGAGGTATGGAGGCACTCTGCTTTGAGGTATGGAGGCATTGTGCTTTGAGGTATGGAAGCATTGTCCTTTGAGGTATGGAGGCATTCTGCTTTGAGGTATGGAGGCATTCTGCTTTGAGGTATGGAGGCATTCTGCTTTGAGGTATGGAGGCACTCTGCTTTGAGGTATGGAGGCACTCGGCTTTGAGGTATGGAGGCACTCGGCTTTGAGGTATGGAGGCACTCTGCTTTGAGGTATGGAAGCACTCTGCTTTGAGGTATGGAGGCACTCTGCTTTTGAGGTATGGAAGCACTCTGCTTTTGAGGTATGGAAGCATTGTCCTTTGAAGTATGGAGGCACTCTGCTTTGAAGTATGGAGGCATTGTGCTTTGAGGTATGGAGGCATTCTGCTTTGAGGTATGGAGGCATTCTGCTTTGAGGTATGGAGGCATTCTGCTTTGAGGTATGGAGACATTCTGCTTTGAGGTATGGAGGCATTCTGCTTTGAGGTATGGAGGCATTCTGCTTTGAGGTATGGAGGCATTCTGCTTTGAGGTATGGAGGCATTCTGCTTTGAGGTATGGAGGCATTCTGCTTTGAGGTATGGAGGCATTCTGCTTTGAGGTATGGAGGCATTCTGCTTTGAGGTATGGAGGCATTCTGCTTTGAGGTATGGAGGCATTCTGCTTTGAGGTATGGAGGCATTCTGCTTTGAGGTATGGAGGCATTCTGCTTTGAGGTATGGAGGCATTCTGCTTTGAGGTATGGAGGCATTCTGCTTTGAGGTATGGAGGCATTCTGCTTTGAGGTATGGAGGCATTCTGCTTTGAGGTATGGAGGCATTCTGCTTTGAGGTATGGAGGCATTCTGCTTTGAGGTATGGAGGCACTCTGCTTTGAGGTATGGAGGCATTGTGCTTTGAGGTATGGAGGCATTGTGCTTTGAGGTATGGAGGCACTCTGCTTTGAGGTATGGAGGCACTCTGCTTTGAGGTATGGAGGCATTCGGCTTTGAGGTATGGAGGCATTCTGCTTTGAGGTATGGAGGCATTCTGCTTTGAGGTATGGAGGCATTCTGCTTTGAGGTATGGAGGCATTCTGCTTTGAGGTATGGAGGCATTCTGCTTTGAGGTATGGAGGCATTCTGCTTTGAGGTATGGAGGCATTCTGCTTTGAGGTATGGAGGCATTCTGCTTTGAGGTATGGAGGCATTCTGCTTTGAGGTATGGAGGCATTCTGCTTTGAGGTATGGAGGCATTCTGCTTTGAGGTATGGAGGCATTCTGCTTTGAGGTATGGAGGCATTCTGCTTTGAGGTATGGAGGCATTCTGCTTTGAGGTATGGAGGCATTCTGCTTTGAGGTATGGAGGCATTCTGCTTTGAGGTATGGAGGCATTCTGCTTTGAGGTATGGAGGCATTCTGCTTTGAGGTATGGAGGCATTCTGCTTTGAGGTATGGAGGCATTCTGCTTTGAGGTATGGAGGCATTCTGCTTTGAGGTATGGAGGCATTCTGCTTTGAGGTATGGAGGCATTCTGCTTTGAGGTATGGAGGCATTCTGCTTTGAGGTATGGAGGCATTCTGCTTTGAGGTATGGAGGCATTCTGCTTTGAGGTATGGAGGCATTGTGCTTTGAGGTATGGAGGCATTGTGCTTTGAGGTATGGAGGCACTCTGCTTTGAGGTATGGAGGCATTCTGCTTTGAGGTATGGAGGCATTCTGCTTTGAGGTATGGAGGCATTCTGCTTTGAGGTATGGAGGCATTCTGCTTTGAGGTATGGAGGCATTCTGCTTTGAGGTATGGAGGCATTCTGCTTTGAGGTATGGAGGCATTCTGCTTTGAGGTATGGAGGCACTGTGCTTTGAGGTATGGAGGCATTCTGCTTTGAGGTATGGAGGCATTCTGCTTTGAGGTATGGAGGCATTCTGCTTTGAGGTATGGAGGCATTCTGCTTTGAGGTATGGAGGCATTCTGCTTTGAGGTATGGAGACATTCTGCTTTGAGGTATGGAGGCATTGTGCTTTGAGGTATGGAGGCATTCTGCTTTGAGGTATGGAGGCATTCTGCTTTGAGGTATGGAGGCATTCTGCTTTGAGGTATGGAGGCATTGTGCTTTGAGGTATGGAGGCATTGTGCTTTGAGGTATGGAGGCATTCTGCTTTGAGGTATGGAGGCATTCTGCTTTGAGGTATGGAGGCATTCTGCTTTGAGGTATGGAGGCATTCTGCTTTGAGGTATGGAGGCATTCTGCTTTGAGGTATGGAGGCATTCTGCTTTGAGGTATGGAGGCATTCTGCTTTGAGGTATGGAGGCATTCTGCTTTGAGGTATGGAGGCATTCTGCTTTGAGGTATGGAGGCATTCTGCTTTGAGGTATGGAGGCATTCTGCTTTGAGGTATGGAGGCATTCTGCTTTGAGGTATGGAGGCATTCTGCTTTGAGGTATGGAGGCATTCTGCTTTGAGGTATGGAGGCATTCTGCTTTGAGGTATGGAGGCATTCTGCTTTGAGGTATGGAGGCATTCTGCTTTGAGGTATGGAGGCATTCTGCTTTGAGGTATGGAGGCATTCTGCTTTGAGGTATGGAGGCATTCTGCTTTGAGGTATGGAGGCATTCTGCTTTGAGGTATGGAGGCATTCTGCTTTGAGGTATGGAGGCATTCTGCTTTGAGGTATGGAGGCATTCTGCTTTGAGGTATGGAGGCATTCTGCTTTGAGGTATGGAGGCATTCTGCTTTGAGGTATGGAGGCATTCTGCTTTGAGGTATGGAGGCATTCTGCTTTGAGGTATGGAGGCATTCTGCTTTGAGGTATGGAGGCACTCTGCTTTGAGGTATGGAAGCACTCTGCTTTGAGGTATGGAGGCACTCTGCTTTTGAGGTATGGAAGCACTCTGCTTTTGAGGTATGGAAGCATTGTCCTTTGAAGTATGGAGGCACTCTGCTTTGAAGTATGGAGGCATTGTGCTTTGAGGTATGGAGGCATTCTGCTTTGAGGTATGGAGGCATTCTGCTTTGAGGTATGGAGGCATTCTGCTTTGAGGTATGGAGACATTCTGCTTTGAGGTATGGAGGCACTCTGCTTTGAAGTATGGAGGCATTGTGCTTTGAGGTATGGAGGCATTCTGCTTTGAGGTATGGAGGCACTCTGCTTTGAGGTATGGAGGCATTGTGCTTTGAGGTATGGAGGCACTCTGCTTTGAGGTATGGAGGCATTCTGCTTTGAGGTATGGAGGCATTCTGCTTTGAGGTATGGAGGCACTCTGCTTTGAGGTTGGGCCCTTAGTGGTCAGAAGCCCCACCCTCCCTATGGCCTACTTATGACTGCTGAGGGTTAGCTATATCTGTGCAGCCATATTACTGTGAACCATCCTGGTCCTTCTAGGGACCCCCAGAAGCATTTAAAGAATATGTATAGCCAAACTTTATTTTTGGATGGAATAAGGAAGGAATAGGACATCCATCAGGTATTTTAATTGCTGTCCCCGTGGGGAGATTAATCCTCTCTCTTGGCCCTAGTGATCATCATCACCAAGATAGGAAATGATGGGGGTGTAGCTTGGCGGCAGACATGGTTGCATGCCAGTTCCTGAGGCTCTGCACGTCTTACATTCTCCTATTGCTTTTCTCCTACACTAGACTCGCAAAACTCTCCGGACATCTGGGCTCATACCTGTCCACTCCTTTGGCTTCACAGAACTGGTTAAGATTGGACAGGGGAAGTACATTAGCGGTTCTGAGGAGCTGACCAACTTCCACCACCTAAACAATGGTGCTGGCAACCATGCTACCGCTACCTCTCCTGCAGCTACCAGGAACTCCAACAACATGGATACCTGCCTGTCTGGCTCTCCAGCTAGCCAATTCCTACTTCAGCTACCCCTGACCAGGTGAAATTCCCCAACTTTTTGAACTTTCCACTAAAAAAGCGCATTGGACTCCACATCTCCTTTGATGGACTCAGTTCATTTTATAGGAGCACATATCCATGACCTTCTGCAGTATACACTTCCACCAATTCCTTTCAATACACTAGTCAAAGATCCGGCTTTTTGTGTCTGAGAACCCCTCAGACCACAATGGGTCTTTTCCGCGTAATCCCACATCATCCACCTATACTCAACTGAGTGCACTCCCTATGATCCACGCCACGGTTATCTACACTGGCGCAACATATTACAGCGCCCACTTCCCCCTTGACCTGTCCTGGGTGCAGGGGCCCCTGTCTAGCCCCTCAATCATGTTTGTGCTATGTTTAGACTTTTGCTGGCTGGTCTATACTTTTGGTTGCCATTACATAAAAGAAGTTATTTGATGTCGTTGCCTCAGGTGCTAAGTGCTGCAGTTTCTCTTGTTGCCTGTTGTTCCTTGAACCTTTAAGACCTATGTATGTAATTTAGGAAACCTTTAAGACACGTGTCAAACTCAAGGCCCAGGGGCCTAATCCGGCCCACCAGGCCATTTCCTAGACTTCTACTTTCAGATCTAGGTATTAAAGGAGAACTATGAGGGGGAGTGCTTTTCACTCACCTCATAGTTCTAGCCGACCTGTGACAATGAGACTGTCACAGGTCGGCTCAGTAGATCGGGAGGTGAGAGAACACATACCGGCGTTCGCTCACCTCTCCATCCTGTCACAGCTCTCTGCCGTGACAGGGGAGGGGCTGGATTCCCCCCTTCCCGCTCCGATCCGCCAGTGCTGACTGGTGGAACAGACGGGGGAGGGGGCGGGTACAGCTGGCTCTGCCTCTAGATAGGCAGAGCCAGCTGTCACTCACACAGCTGGGTGGATCTCGACATCGATGTCGGGATCCGCTCCGGCTGCGGCGTCTCAGTATATGGATCGCTGTAGCTTGCGGTATACTGAGCTTAGGGTGACGGGAGGACACTCGTTTGTGTCGTCCCGTTACCCTAAGGAGAACTATGGGGAAAAGCCCTGACCCCATAGTTCTCCTTTAAGTTATTACTAAAACCAGTGATAATGGAATGCAGAGGCAATTATGATAAAGATCAGATACATTTATATAGTCTTCCAGGCCCTTTGAGGGCATCCATGATGTGGATACGGCCCACGATTAAATGGAGTTTGACACCCCTGCTTTAAGATGTATATATGTAAGTTACTGAACTCTTAAGATATTTAAAAGTGTGATTGGAGCTGTTATTGAGCTGCCTTGCCCAGGTCACCCACCATCATGCATCCCATGGTAGTGTTGTTATAGGTCCTGTTACTCCTATTGAGGGATTCTGGGCTCATTACTGTTGGGCAGGGAAGGCTGGGACAAGTTGGACTGGTTTTGTTTCACATTCTTTCTCTGGGAACTTGAATTCCTTTACATAATATCTGGTTGTGTCATGCTCTAGTCAGCTATACCGTTCACGATGCACAATAATCTAAAAATTGGGGTTTGAACTCCACACTCAGGATTTCAGCTGTCTTAGGAAATATAAACCTCAAATCACACTTCTCTATTGGGTTCTAAACTCTTTTCTCTTAAAAGAAAATCACGGAGACATTCCATGCAACCTACTTCATTTATTCCCGAGGAATCTCAATTTCGATATCTAAAACTACAAATTGTAAGATTCTTGATTTCAAACTGAACCCCTTTGGTCGGTTATCCTTAAATCTTTGAGGGCAAACTATTTACAATAGAAAATATCTATTTGTCTCCTCATACAGACCAAATCCTAATAACAAAATAACTTTCATTGCACTGGACATTGCAGATGGTCCACCCCTAGTGTTGGCAGTTTAAACACTGTAATTGATAACAGGTTAGGCCGCTTGGGGGGGATTGGAGAGACCAGACCTTTGGCTTATGGATTGTGTATTATAGAGATTTGTAGATGAGGACATCCAGAAGGGAATCCTGTTTTGCCACTCAGACCCCTATGGCTTCCATATGTTTCTTGGGCAAAGTATCTCACTTGGGAGGATTTCGGATCTCGGATTTTGGATCTCGGATTTTGGATCTCGGAACTCTGATTTCGGATCTCGGATGCCCCTTTGGCCTTAGACCTCCAACTGGGCTGAACCGTAGGACCTTGTCTCTGGGGGGGGCGGGGGGG
>NW_017307728.1:248627-249610 GCF_000935625.1 Nanorana parkeri
TTAGATAATGAAATGGTGGTGAATTCTTGCTCCAAGGCCAACACAGACTAGGTAATGATCAGACACTTAAATGGGAAGCCTTAGGGGAATTGTGTGGGGCCCTATTATGACCAGCGCTCAGGCCTGGTCATTGGCCATTCAGCCACCAAGTGCTGCATTGATGAAGAGTATGGTCATCCCAAATGCACCCCCATGGCTGGAAGTACCTGGTATTGCTCTGGTTTTTGGAAGTGGGTGGGGCTGGATGGGGAGGTAAGCATATGCTCCTTGGTGTCTCTTCTCTCTACAGTAGGTATATATATATCACCATGTGTTAATCCAACACCAGTTTGATTTACCCGCAAATGTCCTGTATTTATGGTGAAGCTATGGGGCCGCACGGGAAGGGTGAATTGAGGGTTGCGCCATTGGAGGAAGGCTTGGGCGGTGCTGGTCTTGCCTAGGGCGCAAAATAGTCTAGCACCAGCCCTGCAAGCACATGCCTGCTGGGATTGGTTTTGGTCAGGTGATGGTTGACCTACATGTAATACAGGAAGTTTTTGGATTGTCGTGGGAAATTGAAGAAACTTCCACAAGGAGAGTAAGCAAAGCCTACACCTAGACAGGCCCGGCGCTACCGCAAGGCAAGTCAGGCGGCCGCCTGACGGCGCTGCAGGGTGAGGTACTTGTCAAAATGCCCCGATGTTTGCGCTATGTTTTTTTTTTTTCCACTTACCTTTGGTGCGGGAGAGCAGCGGCGAATCAGCGCTGGTCCAGTGGGAGGAGCTCCAGGTGGGGTCCTAAAAATGCACCTTGCCTACCTTGCCTAGAATCCTAGCACCGGCCCTGCACCTAGAGGCTGCCGAGCCCAGGACCCCAGCCCTACAAATGCGCTGAACGGCTAAGCCACCGGGCTGCCCGGTAATCGTCACTATTTGCGTCTTTGACATCAATCAAGGGAAGGCTACTGTAAAAAAAAAAAGGGGGGACGAGGGAGGGCAGGT
>NW_017307728.1:249637-257712 GCF_000935625.1 Nanorana parkeri
TAACACGCAACACTTACCAGAGGCCAGGAGGGGAAGCAAAGTGAGACGGATAGAAAATGTTTTGTGCTCATCGGAGCGCGGAGAAGTTAATGTGTATTATCCCATTAATGCGCATCAACAACAGAAGTAAGCACAGCAATGCAGGAGCGCGCCGCTCACTTATCATCATCTAACATGTTTAATGACAGACTGACGGAAAATCTACAAATGCGAGCTGGCATCGATGCCGCTGCCTTCAGCTCTCGCCGCCTCCTCTGCAACGCCAGCAATATTTATGTGCATAATTTTGGTTGCCGCGTCTCGCTGTTAGTACATTTTTAATATTAACTATGCAGGAATGACACCGAGGAACTTAAGAAGCTCTGATGGTTGCGAGTTCATTAGATTGAGTGAGATGGGCCGACGTCTGACGGAGATGGAGCCGCCGGCAGGCGGATCAAAGGAGCAGCGCTTTACAAACACCGCCGCACCTCGAACAAACTGAGAGAACACATTTTGTGTTGTCGGCGAGGGCCCGGCGTACATCAGGGAGGGTTTTTTATTTACATTCCTTCTTCCTCTTCTTGGGGTCTGTTGACTCTAACCATCATTTGAGCAGTTTTGTGGGCTGTGCCGGAGCCGTCCTCGCGTTCATCTCTACGTCTGTCGCGCTCGTGTTGCTCTTAGTGAATGAAAGACTCCCCAGCGGAACATCGCATCTGATTCTGCGGGAAGGGGGCGGGGCATACCACGTTACAAAGCGTTGCCCTTAAATGTCCCTCATTTATCAATGGCTGTCACGTACCTGGTGAGAGACCGAAAGGTGAGGAGACTTCCCTTGCCACTCGCATCCTACCACCCCTGGGGACAGAGGGCGGGAGGACAGCGAGGAGCACGAGTGCCACTAATGGGAACCGACACCACGCAGGAGACGTCCTGGTTGCGGGTAGTCAGCAAGCCAGAAGTCCAACCAGGCGGGCAGCGTGGGAACAGATTCGAGAGACTGAAGCGTGGTCAGGAAAGCCTAAAGTCAGAGCCAGCCGGGCAGCAGGGTACAAAATCAGGAGGCAGCAGAGTCCAGGAAACAGGCCGAGGTCAGGGGCAGGCAGCAATCGATAGGGAGAAGTCCAAACAAAACCCGGGACAAGCAGGTCACAGGAATCCAACAGAGTACGGGCCCCCAGGAACACGAGCTGAAAGACCGTCAACACTGGGGCAAGGGAAGGCTCGTTTCTATATCCTGAACTATTAGGGAAGCAGCGTCATTTCCCATGCGACGGCCGCTGCACGTATTTCTGCATGTGCATGCGCACTATTGCTTGTTTTCCGGTCACACGAAGAAAGCCGCCATTTTACCCTTACAGTAGCGTCCGGAGTGTGTAAGGTTACAGGTTTCTCTGCTCTGAGGATTGAAGGGACCCTGTCCTAAGAGAAGTACCTGCACTTCCATTCCAGGCCACCTTCTGAACATGTTACTTGTCCTCCTGGTCCTGCCTAGTGTGGCCTCAACATGTCCGTGTTCAATATGTCAGCAGTTCAGAGGAACTCCCCGCCCCAAACACCGTGCAAGTCAGTGGGGATGGAATTTGGCTGCGCTGCACACACTCCGCTAGATGACAGGTTACTGGCTGCGGTATCAGCACCGGGGAGCCCAGGTGACATCATTCAACAAATGGGATTGATGACATCACACGGGACTCCCGATGGACAAATGTAAATTGCAGATGCGAGGAATCCGTCGTTTAGTAAAGGAAGCGCGTCATGTGCGGATCAGTGTGCAATGCGTCATCATCATAGACATGGGTTACCAATCATGACTTGATTGATGGATGCAACACTGGACACTGTGATTGCTGCAACCTCTCCCCTTGTGACTTGCTACAAAATTACAATGTGATCACTAGGGGTGAGGAGACTGGGGAAATGCTTCCTCCTGCCTGCAGCAGACTGATCGCTGGGGGAGGGGAGATTGACAAAATGCTTCCTCCTGCCTGCAGCAGACCGATCACTGGGGGAGGGGAGACTGAGGAAACGCTTCCTCCTGCCTGCAGCAGACGGATCACTGGGGGAGGGGAGACTGAGGAAACGCTTCCTTCTGCCTGCAGCAGACTGATCACTGGGGGAGAGGAGACTGAGGAAATGCTTCCTCCTGCAAGCAGCAGACTGATCACTGGGGGAGAGGAGAGTGAGGAAATGCTTCCTCCTGCCTGCAGCAGACTGATCACTGGGGGAGGGGAGACTGAGGAAATGCTTCCTCCTGCCTGCAGCAGACTGATCACTGGGGAGTGGAGACTGAGGAAATGCTTCCTCCTGCCTGTGAGGAAATGCTTCCTCCTGCCTGCAGCAGACTGATCACTGGGGGAGGGGAGACTGAGGAAATGCTTCCTCCTGCCTGCAGCAGACTGATCACTGGGGAGAGGAGACTGAGGAAATGCTTCCTCCTGCCTGCAGCAGACTGATCACTGGGGGAGGGGAGACTGACGAAATGCTTCCTCCTGCCTGCAGCAGACTGATGACATCATCTCAAAGTCATGAATGGAGCTCCAGGACGGATTTTATTATAAAAGGCGGAGCTCAGGAATTTATTTACAAAGACTTGTAGAGTTGCTGCCTGTTCTGTGTTTCTTTACGTATACCAGAGATTCTCAGATATCGGAGTCTTTCTCGGGGGTGGGTGACTCCGGACCCCCAGCTGTGCTTTGACTACAAATCTCATCATGTCTCTGGGGGTCACGCCTGTAACTGTCAGTCTTGCAATGCATGATGGGACTTGTAGTTCTACAACAGCTGGAGGGGCGGAGCTGCCCCCAGTCTATCTCATGGCGGGGATGGATTGGGTCCCTGAGATCCTTCTTGCGGTCCGGGTGAAGTGGGGGACGGCGTTGATGGATTCCATGTCGCGTTCCTTTTATGATATAATGTGAATGGGATTCTGATGATTTCCCCTCCGGTACGATACCTCTGTCAGCGCTAATCCCCGCTAATCCCCGCTAATCCCCGCGTCTTCTACAACATCCGCCCCCGCGAATGATAAATAGCAGATTGGGGCAAACCGTCATAGTGGGGTCACTGAGATGTCATCCGGGCTCATGGCCGACGGGTCTGCGGCTTGCACGGTCCCCTCCCCCGATCGGCGGGATTTCCTAGTCGTGCCATAAATCTGTATTATCATACGAGCGCACATTAACA
Source organism: Nanorana parkeri (assembly GCF_000935625.1). Classification (NCBI taxonomy): domain Eukaryota; kingdom Metazoa; phylum Chordata; class Amphibia; order Anura; family Dicroglossidae; genus Nanorana; species Nanorana parkeri. The sequence goes on from NW_017307728.1 coordinate 252,806, forward strand.
ACGTTGTGAGGACGCGTTCTTCTCCTTCCTGCAGCTTTCCATCCGTTCAATGTTTAATCCCGTCATTAGAAGTCCCGCCATCTTGCTGAGCCCCTGTCCCGGCTGAAGTGGGACTTCCCCCAAGAGGTGCACAAGGGAGAGAACAATTCGGCAAGCAGAGCTTAATATCAAGTCAGTGGACTCAATAACAGACTATAATGTGATATGTGATATCTTTCTAGTCTATAGCACCGGCACCTCTCTCCGATCTCCTCTAAACCCATCCAGATAGAACTTCTCACAGGTCAGCTCAGCAGCTCCTGTCATTGAGTCCACTGAAGCTCTGCTTGATGTTCAGCCCTGATGAAAGGAATGGTTTGGCCTCCGAAACGCGTTGGTTGTTTTATACAATCTTACCAAGGATCATTTAAAGAGGTTTTAGCTCTTTTACCATTTGGTCCGGCGCTCCTCCACTTCCCCTACACTGGATGTAATTGGGGAATTGGCTCCATATGCATATTAAAGTGTTGTACTAACAATGAGCTTGTCCCTTCCATAGCTATAGTACGGCGAACGAGTGTTGTCACCCTGGGACAGGAAGTGGGTTATCGGCGGGATCACCAGGTATAAATGAAAGGGGAAAAGCCTCGGAAGAGAAAACAGATCCAGCCTCTAAGGATTTCTCTTCACTTTGAAAATTCATTTCACTTCCTGTTGTGTCTTTAGAAAAGGAAGTGCAGGTGAAGCTCCTCCAAAAGGAGATGGAGAGCAAAGACCTGTGGTGGGTTCTAACCATCCCCCCCTCTATCCAATACTGAAGAATCAGTTTTTGATACATTGTATCCAAAGATCGATAAGATAAACAATATATAAAGTCATTGTTATGTTCTTCCAGCTGACAAGAGTCCAATCAGAGGTGAAACGGAACATTGAGACTCGGCCATCGCAGCCTCAGGCGGGTTCAGGGCCTCATTCAGTGACCGTTCCTGCCCTGGCCGCGGGCCCCAGTGAGGTACGAGGGGCCCATACCACTTCCGCAGCCCCCCGGCCCGTCCCGTCCATAGCAGAGGGCGGCTGATGTTCTTCATCTTTTTCTATCATCGGATTGTGATGATGTTTCGGCAGCGCAGTTCCCCGTTGCAGGCCGCGCTGCGCACGTCCCTAATAGACCAGGACCAGCTTTAAAGTTCCATTACGGAACGATTTTCTGGCCTCATAAAACTGCACTTAACGATCCTGTTCAGTGAGAACATTAAACGCCAAGCGGCCCGGATTACACTTCATGAATGCAGAACTGCGCACGCCAAGGCTCGGTCCACGCGTGACGGGAAACACGGAGTGCAGAGTTTCGGATGGATTCAGGAAGAACCTCTATCGGGTTTTTTTGCTGCCTTTGTCCTGGAGAACTCTCCATAGGGAGGGGAGATCTCTCCTTAGTTGTCACCGGAAGAGGTGTCCCCCAATAGAAGAATTCTCACTTCCTGTGACAACTGTAAAACATTTGGTTTCACTTTTTGTGACAGTGACCACCAGGACCAGCAGAGAGGAGGAATCTCTGCAACAGGGGTATATAAACCTGACAGAGGTTCTGTAAATGAAGAGGCGTGCCCTCCTCTTATTACAATGGACCTAGCGCCTCTCGTCTCCGCGCTCCCCTATTCACCCCACTCTCCTGACCAATAGCAGAAGTAGCTGTATCTGCACTGAGCTGGTCACATGATACGGGAGGATCAGACCTTGTGAACACCTCATTGCCATGAGCAAAGATCACATGACTCAATGCCTAGGCATCTGAACATGTGACATGGAGGGCAGAGAAGTGGCGTGGGGGGGAGGGAAACTATAGGTCCTTTTTCAAAGGGTTGTAAGTGGAACATTTTTGCATGAAATAGGATGAGGACCCTTTAAATTATGCTCCCTCTGGGTTTGGCTTCTGGAACAGGTTATGATGTGAGGGCCTGACTTTTGCAGTTGCAGTGTTTGCTGGACATGATTAGCCCCTCCCCTGATTTACAGGCGTTCCCCGGAGTCGCTCTTTCCTCATTGTAATACATTGTATATGAGCGTCACTTACCTTTATCGTCCAGTAGAGGGCAGCAACGCCGGATGTATCAGGTGTGGGATGTCTGACACTTGTATACCGGACACAAAGCGTCCTTCAATCCCTGATAATGCCGAAAAAGAGCCCATGATACACCGACGCGTCTTCTGGATGAACATCTGCACCGCACGGGCCTTTCATTGTCCCGCAGACAGGTGACGGTGAGAAGGGAGTCCCTCAAACCGAATCCGTCAAGCCTTCTCAGAAGATGTCTCATTCCATCCCAAAAATAAGAGGATTATCCCTCATTTTAGGGTAGTGGGCGGAGCCATGCAAATCTCTCTTTTACACCCCATCAGCCAGATGCACATCCAGAACCCCCCTCCCCCCCTCCGGTGTATAGTACAACCCTACCATAATATCATAGAGCCATTTATTGCATACAGCTTTTTCTGTTTTATTGCTCATCATCCGTGCAGTGTCTGGAAAGCATGGTGCCTATGGTTCACCCCTACTGGGACACTGACCATCGCCCCAACTCCCTGCCGCTCCTTTGTAATGTACTTCAAGGAACTGGCAATGGTGGGGAACCAACCTGAGATTGTTGGCTATTCACTACTACAGCAGAACGCCTGATGGGGGCCCCAAAGGGTCCTGGCTATGGGAAGGAAACCGAATTGAGCGTCCACTCACATATAGAGTGGGGTCGAGGGTACTCCTCGGGTGCTGGGATCTGGCAGGGCCCAATTCCTCCTGATTTGGATGGGTCTACCTTTTGTGGCAATGGGCTGGGAAGGCACGGAGCCTGTGGTGATTAGCGTGCCCGAGTAGCACTATGGGTTTGGGACCCCACAAGTGTGAACCGCACTTTGGTCACGACACCTTTTTGCTGCACATCGCCTCTTGGGCTAGACCAGGGGTAATTTTTATTGCGGGGCCGCAAGGCCTTGCCATTGTACACTGGCACTTATTTATTTTCACTCTGTATGTGCACCTTCACTTTTTTTTTGTGGTTTTCACTCCACAGGATGGAGGTTGTGGGTCTTCGGGCCTACCCTGAAGTCTAGGGGGAGGATTTGTGGCCCTCAGGTTCCTTCCACCCGTGAATCGGGTTTTTTTTTCCAGGGGAGACCTCAACCTTGTACTCAGTGGTTCGGGAGACGGACCCTTTAGATTGCATTCCTTCTGTGTGCTTTTTGTGTGTGTGTTCCCATGCACTTTTTTGGTTCACTTTTTGGGTGTTGTGATGCACGCTCCATGGGCTAAAAGAAAAAAAGATCTGTTCTTAACAGTGCCCAGAAGGGGAAATGTGCTGATGTTCTGGCCTTATAATAGGAATCGTTGGCTGCGGAGTACCCTGGATGAGTTGCTGGGGGTCCTAAAGGGTCCTGCCTGGGGTCAAGGAAGTTGAGGTCAGGGGTGGGGTTAAGAGTTGGGGTCAGGAGTACTTCCTTTGGTCCAGGAATTGTAGGGTCCCAGTTCCTCCTGATTTGAAAGGGATTGCCTAGTCTGAGCCCACGGTGTCAAGCGCCCCCATCCCCCTGGGAGTACTCAAGTAACACTATGATTGGTTTGGGACCCCACTATGGCCACGACACCACTCGTTTCTTTTGCTCTATGCCTCTTGGGTCAGGCCTTTTGGCTAGGACCAGGGGTCATTTATATACCAGGTCACAAGGCCCAGCCACTGTCTTTCACATTGGCACTTATTTTTCTCTCTTGGTGGTGCACTTTCACGTCTTTATGTATTTTTCACTCCAATAGCATTAAGGGGGAGGATGTGTGGCCATTAGGTTCCTTCCTCCCCTGAATTGGGGGTCTCACTTCAGGGGAGCTCCCAACCTTGCAATCGGAGGTCGGCTTTGGCGGACCTAGAAGAATGGGTCCACCTAGCCGAAGTCAGGGGGGACAGGAGGATCCTTAAGTGTGGGGTAGGGGGTGTACACGAGGGCTCTGCCCCTGTCAAAAGCCTAGGGGGTCAGGGAAAGGGCCCTATCTCTTCGGAAGATGGACCATTTGACACACCCTAATGCACTTTTTTTGTGTTCACATGCACTTTTTTTGTGTTCACATGCACTTTTTTTGCTTACGATGGTGTGTATTTTTAGTGCACCCACCATGGGCTTAAAAAAAATTGGATCTGATATCTCTGCCCCTGAATTAAATGTATTTAGGATTGGATGGAGGAGGGAACTTGTCCAAATTCGCTCTGACCAATGTCGGTGCCCTGGATCTGGTATGTTGGCAGCCTAAGTGGCAGGTATGCAGCACAGGTGGGTGAAACCAGAGGAGAGGGTGGTCTCGCCTAGCATGTGACTCCGTATTTTGAATACTGCGTGGGGGGGATCCCTTTTAAATAGATCCACCATTACCCACAACGATACAAGAGGTGGTGCGTTTACGGCGGCGAGCAGCGGCGGCACGCTCCGTCCCCCCGGCCTCTATAGATCATTTAACAAATCAATTTGCTCCGGGAGCGAGGGCGTGGCGCAGGGGCTGATTTAAAATCGCTGCATCGCTAAAATAGCTTTTGTTCTCCATCCACTCAAGCTGTTTTTATGTGAAGTGTCAGGCTCCCGAAACAAATACCGGCTGCCAGGCAAATCAAATTCCTCATCTTAAACCCCGGCGCTAAATAATTTATGGCGTTAATCTGCTCGGCGAGGTGTGCAGCCGCCGACAGTAATTATAAATGCATGCAGGAATTATTGCTGAATGCTTGAACTGCATTACGAGCCCTTTTGATGAACAATGATGATTCCCGGCGTTCGCTCCCAACAATGGAGGGCACGGCCGTGTCACCGCATTAGTGCGCTCTCGCTCTCTCTCGCTCTCGCTCTCTCTCTCTCTCTCTCTCTCTCTCTCTCTCTCTGTCCATTTGCTGCGA
>NW_017307728.1:257736-287240 GCF_000935625.1 Nanorana parkeri
ATTTGGTTAAATAAAAAAGGATAATGTGAATGTTTGAGCTCGTTATACGGCGACACCGGGAAGCCGCTTGCCTCGAATATGATGCTCATGGCAATGGAAAGGCTGTTCATAGGAGATGGAATGGTGGGGACCAGTCAATGTGGGCGTGTGATGAAGAAGACATCCTACCCACAATGCACCTGGTAGACCGCGGGGTTTAGGCTGCCACGGTTCTACATCCAAAAAACCTGTCATCAAAAATGATCGAGGGAGATCTAAACTTTTCCTCTAAGCTTAGTCCGCCCTTTCCTGACACCTCAGGTCCCCCATTGGTCTGCCTTTCATATTAGCTGGCCAACAGGGAAGCAAGAGGGGGGATGGCTTCCCTTCTACAGGAAAGGTCGGGGTTTCCAGGGAACGTCGGCTGCTTTTATCTCTGTATCTACTGACTGTTTTCATATTACTATAAGTAATGTCTGCGTATGCTTTTTCATCATCTGCCGCATGTCTATTGGCCAGGTGTGTGAACCACTTTAAGGGGGGGTACAATCGCTATCCATGTTATAAAAATTGCTGCCGCTCAGTGATCTCTATACATGCAGATTTAAAGGGGGCGACCTGCGAGCATAATACACATGGCAGATGCCATTGCCAGCTTGTTCCAGGACGTCCACCTTGCAGAGATTCCGGGACAGTGGGGCTCAATAAGGATTGCATTCGGAAGACCTATGAAAGGTCCTCTTTGCCGGGAACATACTTCCCAGGTCAGTGACTCCCTACGCTCTGAAGGAAGGACAGACATGGAAGGGGGAGGAGCTTTAACCATTAAAGTCGATGTAAATCCAACCGGGAAAATCTGATTTCATCTCAAAAGTAATTTTCAGTCCTTTTCTATTTTAATGTGCAGATTTCATTAAAATAATCCCCGTTGGTCCCTGTCATGGTGGTCGCTGTCATGGTGGTCGCTGTCATGGTGGTCGCTGTCATGGTGGTGCCTGTCATGGTGGTCCTTGTCCAGGCATATGAGGTGACAACTGGCTCCCTGTTGAGTTCCTGCATCATCATTGTCACATTATTATTATTATTATTATACAGTACTTGTATAGCGCCAACAGTGTGCGCAGCGCTTTACGATATAAGGAAGACATTACAATCACAATACAATTCAAGACAAGATGGTAAGGAGGGCCCGGCCCCTGAGGGCTTACAATCTAAAAGGGAGGGGGAAGTGATACATGAGGAGGGAGCTGTGCGGGGATGATTGTATGAGAACGTGATGGTTGAGTGGTCAGGTTGAGGTGGGATCGGCTTCCCCGAAGAGATGAGTCTGAAGGGATCGCCTAAAGGCAATCATTGTGTGAGATAGACGGACAGGTCGGGGTAAAGAGTTCCAGAGAATGGGGGAGACTCTAGAGAAGTCCTGGAGTCGAGTATGGGAGGAGTTGACGAGGGAGCTGGAAAGCAGGAGGTCTTGGGAGGAGCGGAGGAGATGGATAGGGCGATACTTTGAGACCAGGTTGGAGATATAGCCGGGGGCAGAGTTGTGGATGGCTTTGTAAGTCATTACATTAAGTCATCACATGCACCCCTGAAGGAGACTGCGAGCGGCCATGCTGACTTATTGCACAGACATGGTCCACGGGGGTCACCATACATGTAACAGAATGAGTGAGAATTAAAACCGGCCAATCATTTATGATACACAATGCAGGGAGGAAAGTAGACGTCATCTCCTTTTGGCTTCGTGTCTATATCAGTGAACCTCCGAGTCTTCCCCCTAGACAGGTACTCTTTGAACTCTTGCTTTGTTAGAGGTTGGAATGGCGGACAGACCTCACGCAAGGACTGTTTTCATTTGGCACCTTTCATCACTCATGTGGACTGGCCCTTAAAAAAAAGAAGGATTCTTCTGTATTTCTAAAGGAAAAGAAAACAATTCTAAAACAAAGGAAATCAAAGTTTGTTGGTGGGAAAATCTTCATTTGTCTGTTTCTGGCAGGAGATGTGTACATAGTGGGGTCACCGTGCCTCATGGGAGGGGCAAAGCAAGGCACCCTGAATTCCGGTATCTCTTGCGGGTGGGGTTGTCCTTTAAGTGTATTGTGGTGGATGGAGGCCGCGTCTTCAGTGCTGATCAGAGACATTTATATTTTGGAGGTGAGATCTGTGAAGGGGGGGAGAAGGTTGTCATGGGATTGTTCCGTCCAATCACTCATCTGACTTCCTTCGTCTTTCCTGAGACCTCGGGGAGAGTAGGCCAACGTCAACATGAGCGCCGCTGGCTGGCCGCGTCTAAACAGCGAGGTGCGGATTGATTGTGAGGAGCCAGATGTTCCTGTGCGAGCTCACTCACTGATCAGCTGACATGTGGACAGATGCGAAATCCTCCTGTGAGCGCAGCGCGGCCCCATTGGGAGAGACAGACGGCGGCCATGACAGACAGACGTGTTGTATAAACTGTCTGGTGGAGCCCAAAATGACCCAGACTGATCCCAACGCTGCTCACTGTCCCTCTTCCCATCTGATCCCAACCCTGCCCACTGTCCCTCTTCCCATCGGATCCCGACCCTGCTCACTGTCCCTCTTCCCATCGGATCCCGACCCTGCTCACTGTCCCTCTTCCCATCGGATCCCGACCCTGCTCACTGTCCCTCTTCCCATCGGATCCCGACCCTGCTCACTGTCCCTCTTCCCATCGGATCCCGACCCTGCTCACTGTCCCTCTTCCCATCGGATCCCGACCCTGCTCACTGTCCCTCTTCCCATCGGATCCCGACCCTGCTCACTGTCCCTCTTCCCATCGGATCCCGACCCTGCTCACTGTCCCTCTTCCCATCGGATCCCGACCCTGCTCACTGTCCCTCTTCCCATCGGATCCCGACCCTGCTCACTGTCCCTCTTCCCATCGGATCCCGACCCTGCTCACTGTCCCTCTTCCCATCGGATCCCGACCCTGCTCACTGTCCCTCTTCCCATCGGATCCCGACCCTGCTCACTGTCCCTCTTCCCATCGGATCCCGACCCTGCTCACTGTCCCTCTTCCCATCGGATCCCGACCCTGCTCACTGTCCCTCTTCCCATCGGATCCCGACCCTGCTCACTGTCCCTCTTCCCATCGGATCCCGACCCTGCTCACTGTCCCTCTTCCCATCGGATCCCGACCCTGCTCACTGTCCCTCTTCCCATCGGATCCCGACCCTGCTCACTGTCCCTCTTCCCATCGGATCCCGACCCTGCTCACTGTCCCTCTTCCCATCGGATCCCGACCCTGCTCACTGTCCCTCTTCCCATCGGATCCCGACCCTGCTCACTGTCCCTCTTCCCATCGGATCCCGACCCTGCTCACTGTCCCTCTTCCCATCGGATCCCGACCCTGCTCACTGTCCCTCTTCCCATCGGATCCCGACCCTGCTCACTGTCCCTCTTCCCATCGGATCCCGACCCTGCTCACTGTCCCTCTTCCCATCGGATCCCGACCCTGCTCACTGTCCCTCTTCCCATCGGATCCCGACCCTGCTCACTGTCCCTCTTCCCATCGGATCCCGACCCTGCTCACTGTCCCTCTTCCCATCGGATCCCGACCCTGCTCACTGTCCCTCTTCCCATCGGATCCCGACCCTGCTCACTGTCCCTCTTCCCATCGGATCCCGACCCTGCTCACTGTCCCTCTTCCCATCGGATCCCGACCCTGCTCACTGTCCCTCTTCCCATCGGATCCCGACCCTGCTCACTGTCCCTCTTCCCATCGGATCCCGACCCTGCTCACTGTCCCTCTTCCCATCGGATCCCGACCCTGCTCACTGTCCCTCTTCCCATCGGATCCCGACCCTGCTCACTGTCCCTCTTCCCATCGGATCCCGACCCTGCTCACTGTCCCTCTTCCCATCGGATCCCGACCCTGCTCACTGTCCCTCTTCCCATCGGATCCCGACCCTGCTCACTGTCCCTCTTCCCATCGGATCCCGACCCTGCTCACTGTCCCTCTTCCCATCGGATCCCGACCCTGCTCACTGTCCCTCTTCCCATCGGATCCCGACCCTGCTCACTGTCCCTCTTCCCATCGGATCCCGACCCTGCTCACTGTCCCTCTTCCCATCGGATCCCGACCCTGCTCACTGTCCCTCTTCCCATCGGATCCCGACCCTGCTCACTGTCCCTCTTCCCATCGGATCCCGACCCTGCTCACTGTCCCTCTTCCCATCGGATCCCGACCCTGCTCACTGTCCCTCTTCCCATCGGATCCCGACCCTGCTCACTGTCCCTCTTCCCATCGGATCCCGACCCTGCTCACTGTCCCTCTTCCCATCGGATCCCGACCCTGCTCACTGTCCCTCTTCCCATCGGATCCCGACCCTGCTCACTGTCCCTCTTCCCATCGGATCCCGACCCTGCTCACTGTCCCTCTTCCCATCGGATCCCGACCCTGCTCACTGTCCCTCTTCCCATCGGATCCCGACCCTGCTCACTGTCCCTCTTCCCATCGGATCCCGACCCTGCTCACTGTCCCTCTTCCCATCGGATCCCGACCCTGCTCACTGTCCCTCTTCCCATCGGATCCCGACCCTGCTCACTGTCCCTCTTCCCATCGGATCCCGACCCTGCTCACTGTCCCTCTTCCCATCGGATCCCGACCCTGCTCACTGTCCCTCTTCCCATCGGATCCCGACCCTGCTCACTGTCCCTCTTCCCATCGGATCCCGACCCTGCTCACTGTCCCTCTTCCCATCGGATCCCGACCCTGCTCACTGTCCCTCTTCCCATCGGATCCCGACCCTGCTCACTGTCCCTCTTCCCATCGGATCCCGACCCTGCTCACTGTCCCTCTTCCCATCGGATCCCGACCCTGCTCACTGTCCCTCTTCCCATCGGATCCCGACCCTGCTCACTGTCCCTCTTCCCATCGGATCCCGACCCTGCTCACTGTCCCTCTTCCCATCGGATCCCGACCCTGCTCACTGTCCCTCTTCCCATCGGATCCCGACCCTGCTCACTGTCCCTCTTCCCATCGGATCCCGACCCTGCTCACTGTCCCTCTTCCCATCGGATCCCGACCCTGCTCACTGTCCCTCTTCCCATCGGATCCCGACCCTGCTCACTGTCCCTCTTCCCATCGGATCCCGACCCTGCTCACTGTCCCTCTTCCCATCTGATCCCAACCCTGCTCACTGTACTGACTGTCCCTCTTCCCATCTGATCCCAACCCTGCTCACTGTCCCTCTTCCCAACCGATCCCAACCCTGCTCCCTGTGCTGATGGTCCCTCTTTCCGCCATGGACAGGGAGGTTCCATAGCAATGAAGAGGAGCGATAGATGTAATGTTCTGGATACGGGAATTGGCCAATAACGAGAGATATTGGGTCAGAAATATTTCCCATCTTGTCACAGAAATTCTTCTCTCCCAGACATTCGTTATCCAGAAACGTTTGCAGTGTAATTGCTGAAACCTCTGGAGGGCGACGGTGAGCATCCCGGGTCACCTGAGGGGGCTCCATATTGTATGTGTTACTAGCACTGGAGGACGTCTACACAGCAGCCCCACATTCCCCCATCGTTCTGGGGGAGATCCAATCCATGGGGGGCTTACCTGTGCAACTGTACAGGGGCCCTATGTAACCTGGGGGCCCAGCAACTGTACAAGGGCCCTATGTAACCTGGGGGCCCACTTTTACTGGATGTAATGACATTTTCAGCCTGTTCTCTGCTCTGGTCCCCCATGCTGAGGCCTTTTTGTCCTTTGTATACACCATATGAGTGTACGCAGATCATTTACAGTGTAATGGAGGAATATTCCGATGCGTCCTGTTTCTGGGGACCGGCACATTGTAACCAGCGACACCTTCCTATTAGTACTGGCTATGGGCACTAGAAGTACAATGAGCCCTAACCTCAGCACACGCGTTACAATCTGTACAATCCCCTGTAGATTCTTTGGCTCTACCAACAGCCACTTAGTACAAAGGCCAATGTGCAGACTTTATAACATTGTCATATCCATCCGTGGATCTGGTACCTTGTGATCACTTGTGGATGATAATGGGCTGGGAATGTCTGAAACTGTCTGTGTGCCTTTCCATATGTGCTGCAACCTGAACTGTCTGGAGTCCGTATAGGGGCAGCTATGGGAAGACTGAACTGTCTGGAGTCTGTATAGGGGCAGCTATGGGAAGTCTGAACTGTCTGAGCTCTGTATAGGGGCAGCTATGGGAAGTCTGAACTGTCTGGAGTCTGTATAGGGGCAGCTATGGGAAGTCTGAACTGTCTGAGCTCTGTATAGGGGCAGCTATGGGAAGTCTGAACTGTCTGGAGTCTGTATAGGGGCAGCTATGGGAAGTCTGAACTGTCTGAGCTCTGTATAGGGGCAGCTATGGGAAGTCTGAACTGTCTGGAGTCTGTATAGGGGCAGCTATGGGAAGTCTGAACTGTCTGAGCTCTGTATAGGGGCAGCTATGGGAAGTCTGAACTGTCTGGAGTCTGTATAGGGGCAGCTATGGGAAGTCTGAACTGTCTGAGCTCTGTATAGGGGCAGCTATGGGAAGACTGAACTGTCTGAGCTCTGTATAGGGGCAGCTATGGGAAGTCTGAACTGTCTGAGCTCTGTATAGGGGGCAGCTATGGGAAGTCTGAACTGTCTGAGCTCTGTATAGGGGCAGCTATGGGAAGTCTGAACTGTCTGGAGTCTGTATAGGGGCAGCTATGGGAAGACTGAACTGTCTGAGCTCTGTATAGGGGCAGCTATGGGAAGACTGAACTGTCTGAGCTCTGTATAGGGGCAGCTATGGGAAGTCTGAACTGTCTGTACTCCAATGACACCAATGCCGTTCCCCCTGCTGTCTCTTTTGTATGTTTGCAGGGACAGGGTACTATTTGATTCATGATTTGAGTACAGGGGGTGTTGGGCTTTGGATTTTGTATCCCACCAGCTGGAATCTGCAGACACAATGCAATGTCATGTCTAAGGGGTCTCTCCATAGAGAACTGTTGACTGTCTGAGACTGGCCCCACGTTTGTAAGATTCTTCGCTGGTCACGGTGGACACTCCACAAAACTTTTATAAACCTAATAGAACAATAGAGATTATTATTATTATAAAGGTGATTATTGTCCTGAATATGAATCTGGCTTAAAGTGTACACTAAGTAGAGCCAGTGAATTGATCTGTGTCCATTCCATCTATTCGCTTTCAGGTTCTGCTGCACAGAATGCTTTAAAGACATTTCTCGGGGTTCCCGCGTTCTCCCCCCCAATTCCACGCTTGGCTCTCCCAGTACGCACTGGGAACATGGGGCTTATTCCATTCCATATGCCCCCTATAGACTGCTTTAGGAAGGTCGATGTGTATAATCCTCTCCGTCCGCAATCATTCCACCAATTCACGATACCTGAAGGAGCGCTAAAGCTATTAAAAAAAACAAAACAGCGTCTCTTCATCTTCTGCACCCGTGTACATAACACGTGTTACATGGAAAGAGCTCTTCTTAATGTTGGTGGAACACTCGTATGTTTTTTAAATACCTCTTGCTTTTATTTGAACAAATATTTGGATTTTAATCGTACTTCATCAGCTGGGTTTCTTTGCGCCGAGTTCCTTCCCTGCCTTTGTCTTCTCGCCGCTCTTCCTATGGATCGGCCGCATTGAACTCCTTGACTGTTACAATCTGCAACATTTTGGGTTTCCTCTTTTCTATATTGTATGTAACCAGCAATTATTCTTCTCGTCTCAGGCGACTTATTGATTAGGCAGAGCGCTTGTATTTCTTTTTTTTGTTCTTTTCACTCGTATGTTGATAAAATCTTAGGCACATGTTATATGGTTTTTTTTGGGCTATGGTGTGTGTCCTAACTTGTGAACTAGGGGACGAGCACGAGTGCTTTTGAGCAGATGCCGTAGCTCAGAGGTTAAGCACATGGACTTGTTTGCTGTAGGTCCTGGGTTCGAACCCCTCTGAGTCCAGGCTGGCTGGCTGGGTCTGCAACAAACAAGATTGTGTTGCAGTGTCTCTGAGGTAAGGTGTCAACCCCTTGTGTGTACCCCCTGACCTCAGCCAAACAAACATAGGATGAGGTAAAGATACTTGTGTGGGAGCATGGGTTGACCGGTCATTGTGGAGGTGGGTTGAGACAGTGTCAGGAAATGTGAGAAAATGAGCAGGAGAAAGGTAAGTAAGTAAGTAGGTGGGTGGGTAGGAGAAGAGGGAGGGAGCAGGGAGAAAAAAGGGTTTGTGTTTATAAAATTTTGCAACACCCCCTCCCCCTACTTGTGAAGGGTCAGTGAGGACCCCCTGGTCGGGGGTGGGTGTACACACATGCTTTTCTGCAGCCTCCATTCCTTATCCTCAGATTCACCCTGGAACCTCTGTGGATTGGTGGGCATTCAATCCTTCTGTGTCTCTTACCTCTGGGCTTCCCCTCCGGTTGGCTGCGTCTTTCATGGATTCACCCTCGGACCGGTGGGCTTTCCATTGCGTTCAAGTCTTCTGTGTCCGTTGCCTCTGGACTTCCGCTCAGGTCTGCTGTGTCTTTCATGGATTCGCCCTCAGACTGGAGTACTGGTGGGTTCGAACTCGAGTCTACGGCGCCCTTGTCAGCGCTCTTAACCACTGAGCTAGACACCTTAGCTCGCTTACTGAGGTGTTCATTCTCCCACTTCAGGTGTACAAATGCAGCACAAATTCAAAATAGATGACCTGAGGCTCGAACCCACGACTCCAAAACTCACTGCTGGTGGAAGCTTGCTGCCGAACCTCTAAGCCAGCTAAGACTTTGGATGTGGGAGCTAACAATCATGATGGAGTACATGAAATGTGATCGTTAACTCCTAGAAATGTAACTAGTTGTGCTGAGATTTGAAGCTACACGTTGTGGGCAATGGGCTGGTAGTTAACCCTTTGTGTGTCCAGCACGGTAAGTCCCGTATTACTGAACACAATGTGATTGAAAGAGTTGTATCAGGATTCAAACCTGCAACTCCAAAAATTCCAGAGCTAAAGACTAGTTGCTTACCCCCTAAGCCAACCAGTCATTGTGGAGGTGGGGAAAATCGTATGGTTGATTCAAGATTAGAACCTGCAAATCCAAAACTCAAGTGTGTTAAAGGTTGGCTACTAAACCACTGGGCCAACAAGCTGGTTGTTGGCAAGTTCTAGAAAATCAAGTATGTGTAAATGAAATGTGCTCATTGACTGCTAGAAATGCATATGATTGACTCAGGATTCAAACCCACAAATCCAAAAACTCATGTAAATAAGAGGTTGGTTACTAAACCACTGGGCCAACAAGCCCATTGCAAGGAAGTCTCGGAAAATAAAGTACTTGTAAATGAGAGGTAAGATTCGGCTCCTAGAAATTAAGATGGTTGAGTCAAGATTGGAACCTGCAAATCTAAACTCTTGTGGGGTAAAGGTTGGTTACTAAACCACTGGGCCAACCAGCCCTTTTGAAGGGAGTTTTAGAAAATCAAGTATGTGTAAATGAAATGTGCTCCTTGACTCCTAGAAATTTAAGTGTTTCATTGAAGATCCGAACCTCCAAATCCAAAGGTTGGTTACTAAACCACTTGGGCCAACTAGTCCCCCGAGGGTTCTGCTGAGTAAATTAAGAATTAGGAAATGAAATCTGATCCTGATGCTTACTCCCTAAGACCCAGCACAGGACCAGTTTGTGGCTTTCATAGCCAGCCCCTTTACATGCCAATACTGATTGACTCTTTGATTGTTAAAATCACTCAAAACCCAAGTGATTGAGACTTTTCCTGTATTTGGCTCTGGCTCATCGTCCAGTTTATACAGTTGATGATGATGAGCCTTATAGCAAAATTGATATGGGATTGTTTCCCGGTTCCGGTTATGGAGAGAAAGGCTGGTAAGATTAGCATGTGACTTACAGTAAGTTGCCGGATGGCCCGTTCATAGGTTGGAAGACTTGGTTATGATTTGGTCATTTATATGTGTGGTCAGTGTAGTTGATGGGTGGGGTCATGGGAATTATTTCTTCTTCTGTGAAGTGTTCAGAAGCCCTGGAAGCCGGAGTTTGAAGCATTCAGACTTGTTCTAAAATGATTTTTTTTTTCTCCACATGCTTTTCCTCAGATTGGAGGTTGGCTGCATCTGAATTCACCCTCAGACTGGAGCAGACTTGTGGGTTGTCCATTGTGTCCAAGCCTCTCAGGTTGGCTGCTGCACCTTTCATGGATTCACCCTCAGGCTGGAGCGGACTTGTGGGTTTTCCATTGCGTCCAAGCCTTCTGTGTCTGTTGCCTTTGGGCTTCCCCTCAGGTTGGCTGCACCTTTCATGGATTCACCCTCAGACTGGAGTGGACTTCTGTGTCTGTTGCCTTTGGGCTTCCTCTCAGGTCGGCTGCACCTTTCATGGATTCACCCTCATGCTGGAGCGGACTTGTGGGTTTTCCATTGTGTCCAAGCCTTCTGTGTCTGTTGCTTCTGGACTTGTGGGTTTGTCCATTGCGTCCAAGCCTTCTGTGTTGATTGCCTCTCAGGTTGGCTGTACCTTTCATGGACTCACCCTCAGACTGGAGCAGACTTGTGGGCTTTCCATTGCGTGCAAGCCTTCTGTGTTGATTGACTCTCAGGCTGGCTGCACCTTTCATGGACTCACCCTCAGGCTGGAGCAGACTTGTGGGTTTGTCCATTGCATCCAAGCCTTCTGTGTCAATTGCCTCTCAGGTTGGCTGCACCTTTCATGGACTCACCCTCAGACTGGAGCGGACTTGTGGGTTGTCTATTGCATCCAAGCCTTCTGTGTCAATTGCCTCTCAGGTTGGCTGCACCTTTCATAGACTCATCCTCAGACTGGAGGGTTTGAACTTGGGTCAACGGTGTGCGGGTCAACGCTCTTAACCACTGAGCTAGACACCTTAGCACACTTACTGATGTGTTTGTCCTCCCACTTCAGGTGTAAAAATGCCGCACACATTTAAAATAGATGACCCGGGGTTCGAACCCACGACTCCAAAATCTCACTGCTGGTGGAAGCTTGCTGCCAAACCTCTAAGCCAGCTAAGACTTTGGATGTGGGAGCTAACAATCATGATGGAATACATGAAATGTTATTGCTAACTCCTAGAAATATAACTAGTTGTGCTGAGATTTAAAGCTACACGTCGTGGGCAATGGGCTGGTAGCTAACCCTTTGTGTGTCCAGCACGGTAAGTCCCGTATTACTGAACACAATGAAAAGAGTTGTATCAGGATTCAAACCTGCAACTCCAAAAATTGTGGAAAATCGTATGGTTGATTCAAGATTAGAACCTGCAAATCCATAAACTCAAGTGGGTTAAAGGTTGGCTATTAAACCACTGGGCCAACAAGCTGGTTGGTTGAGAGTTCTAGAAAATAAAGTATGTGTAAATATAATGTGCTCATTGACTGCTAGAAATGCATATGATTGACTCAGGATTCAAACCCACAAATCCAAAAACTCATGTAAATAAGAGGTTGGTTACTAAACCACTGGGCCAAAAAGCCCATTGCAAGGGAGTTTTGGAAAATAAAGTACTTGCAAATGAGAGGTAAGATTCGGCTCCTAGAAATTGAGATGGTTGAGTCAAGATTCGAACCTGCAAATCCATAAACTCAAGTGAGTTAAAGGTTGGTTACTAAACCACTGGGCCAACAAACCGGTTGGTGGCGAGTTCTAGAAAATCAAGTATGTGTAAATAAAATGTGCTCATTGACTCCTAGAAATTGAAATGGTTGATTCAAGATTCAAACCCACAAATCCAAAAACCAATGTGGAGTAGAGGTTGGTTATTAAACCATTGGGCCAACCAGCCCATTGGAGGTGAGCTCTAGGGAATTAATAATTTGTAAATGAAATGTGCTCCTTGACTCCTAGAAATTCAAGTGTTTCATTGAAGATCCGAACCTCCAAATCCAAAGGTTGGTTACTAAACCACTTGGGCCAACTAGTCCCCCGAGGGTTCTGCTGAGTAAATTAAGAATTAGGAAATGAAATCTGATCCTTAACTCCTAGAAAAAACTGTGAGTCATTTTGGTGCCACCCCTCCAATGGTGTCACCCGGGTGCGGCCTCATGTGACGCCACTGGTTTTATTACCTGTTGATCCAAAGACCGCTGTTATAGTGTTCTGTGTGGTCTGTGATGGGGACATGTCCCCTACTTCCTGTCACTATGATGTTTCCTGTACTATGTCTGCAGTCTCTGACCATCCCCTGTACTATGTCTGCAGTCTCTGACCATCCCCTGTAGTATATCTGCAGTCTCTGACCATCCCCTGTACTATGTCTGCAGTCTCTGACCATCCCCTGTACTATGTCTGCAGTCTCTGACCATCCCCTGTAGTATATCTGCAGTCTCTGACCATCCCCTGTAGTATATCTGCAGTCTCTGACCATCTCCTGTAGTATGTCTGCAGTCTCTGACCATCTCCTGGTATGTCTGCAGTCTATGACCATCATCTGTATTATGTCTGTAATCTCTGACCATCTCCTGTAGTAAGTCTGCAGTCTCTGACCATCCCCTGTAGTATGTCTATAGTCTCTGACCATCTGCTCTAGTATGTCTGTAATCTCTGACCATCTCCTGTAGTATGTCTGTAGTCTCTGACCGACCATCTCCTGTAGTATGTCTGCAGTCATTGTGTCACTCATGCGATGGGGTCATGAAGCTCTGTTGGTTTGGTTGTCACCCTGGGCAATCAGCTGAACACCGGCATGGTGCGCCCCATACAGACGCTCCCCCCCACATGAAGAAACAATCCGTCACTCTTTGGTCATTAAAAAATAACAGTTTAATTAGTTGAACAGTAATATTCATTTTTGCTTAAATATGAATTGTTACAGCATTTCTATATTACAAAGTGAACGGGCCGAGACTCCGGATAGAACATTTCTCTTTAAGTTACATTTCGCAGTGATACATCTTCAGCAAGTTAACGTAGAAAACCCCTCCCCCGCCCCCGGGGCATGCCAACGTCACCGGCAAAGATCTCCGCTGGCATTTGTGCTTCTCCCCCATTGCAAAAAAAACAAAAACAGAATATTGCACTATATACAGGGGAAGGGGCGTGTCAACTCAATTTGCCATGCCACGCCCCCCTCCCTCACTCGGGGGGGCTCAACATAAAGCGGTAACAAAGATGATTGAAAGTGAACCGTTTGTAGGGACATGGGAGTCTATAGGAGTAGTAACGCGAGTGCCGATTGGCCCAGGGCAGCTCTTGTGGTCGGTCAGGTTTGGCTGATTTTGGCTGAAAACAAAAATGCGCTAATGTGTATATCTGTCAACCAATGACGGAATGGCCAAGCCGCGGGCGGCGCCCAGTACTACACCCCCGGCAGTGTCTTTAGTACATAACTCTGATGGGGAGATCACCACGAAGCTGCAACTCTCCCAACCACTGCGATGGCCCTGCGATGGAACCAGCATGCGGTAAGGACGTTGTAGGATGGCAGCATGGGGGGTGGATGAGATCAGGGTGCCCCCTTCTGGCAGCATGCAGCATGTGTGTGCGTATTGCTGCGTGAGCTTTGGTAATGACATTTTCACCAAGTCTACTAAAGCAGCACCGAGGCCGGCAGTGAGGAGCAAAGTGCAGGCAAAGCATGTTGTGGGAACCCCGGAATCTATGTATGGCGCCTGACCACACAGCTTTCCTCTGCAAATCCTAAGCAATGTTTTGTAAAGTCCTTTACCCGGAGATCCTGCCGGTAGTGACACTTCCTGTTGCAGGTTGACAAGGCTAAACAGCTGCCTCACGATTGGCGGCATTGTTGTCACCCGGCCGCATACGTCCCTTCAGTTGGCTGCTGGAGGCATGCATAGACCTGACCTTCTACTGGTAAAGTGCACACGGCAGGCTGACAATGCTGCTGATTACTGGAAGGCAATAGCTTTTGCGTTGTCAGCCTGCAGCAGGAAGTGCTGGTACTGGCAGGATCTCCGAGAAAGAAACTTTACAAGAAAATGATTTGCTTACATCAGTTGTATGCAGTGAGGCAAGATGGCCAACATACTGGAAAACAGATTTTGGCCTTACATCCACTTTAAAGTGACTCTGTCATGATAAAAAAAAAAAGTATATCAGCTGCCAGTGAGAATGTTCGTTTCCTGGATGTCTGCGTCTGACCTTCAACAAATATGGAGATTCGGAGTTCTGACTTCATTTCCAGGATGCTGGTTCCATTCCCAGCCGCATTTGAAAAGAAAGCCAGCAATGGAAGCCCCCGTTCCTTCCTCATGACAGAGTCACTTTAAGCGCAGTTGGGGAGATGAGAATCCTCGAAGGGATAAGGACATCAATCTACTGAAAAAGCCATTTCTACAGCGGCCAATGGAACCCGCGTCCACTTCAGGGACCTCATCTGGAAACCAATCGGGTGATAGAAGGAACTCAGGTTCATGGGTCACTGTATAAATGGCACCTTTAAGGGGTGAGTGGAGCTGGCAACATCTATCTAAATACAAAGCAATGTTCCTTAAAGGAGCAGAAAGCGTCACCCATGGCAGCCAACCATGCCCCTCCCTCTTCTATCTCCAGACAGTTTGTCTAAATACGATATAATGCCATCCATAAATCACAACTACAGATGGACCCTCCTAGTCCTGAGGTCACCACCACCACAGCGTCCTCTAACATGTCCATTACAGCCAACCCAAGTTATCAGATATGAGCCGTTACCGGAGGGGAACCTGAGGTGACAGTTCATTCTATACGGAGCTCAGAAGAATGGTGGATACATTTGACGTTTAGGAAATGCTGATATCATAACTTCCTGAAGGTCTAGAGATGGATTGTCTTCCATTAGCGAGACCCCGAGGAAGAAGATATACACTTCTTGTTTGTTTCTTCTCATACAATATTAGGCCAAAAGTCTGTGGACCCCTGACCAGCAAACCTATGTGAGTTTTTGGACATCTCATTCCAAAACCATGGGCATCAATCGGAAGTTGCCCCACCACCACCACCACCTTTGTATCTAGAATAACCTCCACTCTTCCCGGAAGGCTTTCTACAAAATTCTGGAGTTCTTTCACACCAAACTTTAATGACCTGGCTCTGTGCTCCCAAAGTCAAAAATCTGGAGGGGTTTCCACATGCTTTTGGCCTCATAGTGTATAGACTAGTGATCTTGAACTAGTATCTGTTGAGTCATTTGGCTTGTGGAGCCCTTTCACCTGTCTGAAAAAGGATGGCCAAGCCAAGGGGGTCGAAATTATACTTTTCCAATATAGTGTGAATACATAGGCCATTTTGGGTTCCATTTGACATTGACCTTGGCTAGCAGACACTTGTTACCATAGATCTGAATTGGTGAGTTGGGGCCGTGAAATGGGCTTGACCAATTTTGGGTTCTAATTGTAATCCAATGGACAAATTGACCAATTTCGGGTTTCACAGCCGCAATACTGGGGCCGTGAAATGGGCTAGCAGTCACTTGTTACCATAGATCTGAATTGGTGAGCTTGGAACAGTTGGGGCCGTGAAATGGGCTTGCTAATGGACATATTGACCAATTTTGGGTTCTATTTGACATTGACCTTGGCTAGCAGACTCTTGTTACCATAGATCTGAATTGGTGAGCTGGGAACAGTGAATTGGGCTTGCTGATGGACAAGTTGACCCCAAGGGTGACCTCAGTGACGGCAAGTTCAACACACATTACGGCGTGGAATAGGCACCAAAATATTTCCTCTTAATTTGCTGTACCACAAGTTAAACCCTGTAGTGTGTATTGGATCTGCAGTGTCATGGAGGTCATCCCTATGCTGAACGAGTCTCATCTGTGGCCCTTTGAGGAATGCATCCTGACCGTCATAATATGAAGGCATCTTTAGCTCTTCATCTCACAAAGCTAGGCCTGGCTACAGCTAAATCGGGGCTGGTGAAGCTTCTATGGGATATGAATTTAGCAGCAACTTTTTATAAAAACCAAAAGGAAATGGCAAATCTTCATGTGGCCGGGTCTCTAACCCGCCGGAACGTAATGCAAAGTAGACCAGTATATACATCACCAGATATATATACACCGACGTACACCTGACACTTCAATAGCTTTACTACTTCTATGAAAGCACACAAGCCCGTTCTGTTGGTTTCTTAAACTGTACAGTCCAAAAGAAAAAAGGAAAAAGAATCAATGCATCATATACAAATTACTCCTCGTCAATCTCGGCTACAAACTGTGAGTGATGTTCCGGGGACTTGCTGTGTGTTTTGCTTAAGTGCAGCTTGACTGCGTGTTTGCTGGCAAATGTCCGACAACACAATTTACATTTAAACTTGGAGTCCGTGTCCTCTTCTCCAGCTACAGGTTGCGGGGACTGCCGAACAGATACTCGGGAGATTTCCTTTTTGACCTTGGTCTGCTGTTCAACAGTCAGTCTGTTCATGTCTTTCATCTGGAATCCAAGATGGGTCTCTAAGTGGCCTATGTAGCTGGAGGGCGTTCTAAACTGAGATGCGCAGTCACTGCAGTAAAACACGGGGTGTCCCTTATCCATGTTTTTCAAAAATTTTGTCCCGCCAGTCTTCCGGAGCTGATACTTGACATTGGCCAGCCAGTGGCTGATCGTAGTCATGGACAGTCCAGTAAACTTTGAGATCTGCATGCGTTCTTGAGGCCCGAGGTCCGATAACAAGTATTTTCCCTCTGAAGTCAGGAAGAGACTGGAGGCAAACTGGGCTTGTAAAATGAGGAGATGCTGAGGATTCCAGTTCGATTGTCTTCCCTTTCTTTTATGCAGTGATGAGACCTCCGTGGAGACTACCTCAATGTGCCTGGAGTCCATGTCTAGTTTCATGGGGCCCATTCTTCCAGAAGATACATGCTTTGGGGTTGTAGCTTTTGGAAGAATTTTAACCATATCAGCTATGTCTGACAGAGCGTGCTTCTGAGGGGGAGACGTGCAGGACTGGGCTTTGGCCGACTCAACCTTTTTATTCTTAGATTTGGTGAGGTCAATGGGCTGGTCACTTCCTTCAAATAAAAACTGTGTGGCAGGCCGTGGCGGAGTAAGACATACAGGTGGCTTTTCCACTCTGTTCGCAGGAGGCTTCTGAAACACGGCGGCCAGGCTTGTGCAATTAGAACTTCCTGGAGACCTCAGCGATTCAGAGGCTTTTCCTAGGTGATTGTTTAGGACAGACTGCAAAGCACTGAGGGGGTTCACGCATGGGATGTCGGGGGAACAATTTGCAGAGCTCCTCAGTGCTGAACAGTCTTCACTTCTTGGTGAACATTCCATGGGCTCCAGGAACCTTGCCTTCTCCTTTTCACCATTCTGCCTAATATGTTCCTCTGGTTTTGGTGAGCTGTTGGATTCTTTTCGCGTCTCAAGCAAGTCTTCCGTTTCGGGTGACTCTTCTTTTTTGTCTGTTGGCATCACCTCCATCTTTATTTCTTTTGTTGGTTCTATTTCTATCTCTGCATCCTCAGATTCCTCTTTAACTTGTGTAGATTGGGACTCAGGAGGGGTATTGGAGGGAAGAGGCACAGATTTGCATTTAGGAGCAATAGGCCTAAACTTATTAGAGAAGGAAGGCCTCATCTGCATTACTTGAGAATTGAGGGACATGGAAGGTTTCATGACATCTGAGATTTGGTATGCGGCGTGAATGCTGGGATACGCGCTCCAGCTGGGAGTTCCGTTTTGGGCCTTGTTAATCGCTGAGGTTACTGTGTTTTCTAAAGATTTCAGGATGTCACCTCCTTCCTTCGAAGCGTCTTCCAAATCCTCTTCTCTTAAGTACTGGTATTTCAGTGTTGGATCCAAAGGCTTTTCCATGGCGTCCCTATGCTCCTCGCTCGTGTCTACTTTTTCGTCTTTGCTCCCCTCTTCTGAAATGTCCGTTTTACATTCTTTGCTGGTCGTCATCATTTCAGACGTGGATCCTCCAGAAGGGGAGCTTGCCGATGGCTTTGACTGACCGTCACTGGACGGGGAATCCGAGAGGGACTGCATCTTTTCTACGGCTAGTGGGTCCAAGACCAGCTGCTTGCCCTTTTTTGAGGCTGAATTAGTAACTTTCAAAAAATGTCCGGTGACCATCATGTGTGTGGTGAGCTGCTGCAAAGTGTCGTGAGAACTTCCACATTCCATGCACTTTAGAATTTGGGACTTGCAGGCTTCAAACTGCCAAGTGTAGCTGGCACCATTTTGATACCCATAGCGGTTGTTAGAGGATAGCTGGGGGTTTGAGTTTTTCTGCGTGCTACAGTGTTCCACAAAGGAGCCCGTGGTGGAGTCCGGCGAGCACGGCCGGTTCACCTCGAACATGCGTTTTTTTGTAGAGACCATCTTAGATGAGATGCTTGGAATGGGTTCCTTCAAAGGCACTTTTTGGTAATGTTTCGTTTTTATCATGTGGACGCTTAGATCTTGGAGCGAGTCAAACGAGTCACCGCAAAACATGCATTTTAAAACTTTCTGTGCGTCCTCCTTGTCCATGTCGTGAAACGCCCTTTTTCTAGTCTTTGAATAAGTGGCTGGTCTGTGCTTGTCTTTCTTGTGGTTGTTGTCTTGATAATGGCCCGTTTCGTTCATGTGCACGGTTAGCTCCACCAGGGTATCGTAAGCAGCGCTGCACTGTCTACAGCGAAACCTGCTGGCGCCTGTGAAAACGGTGTTGTACATTTTGGAGTTTTGCCGGTACAGCTGCACAGAGCTGAACAGGTTCGGCTTCGAGATGGATTTCGCAGGTAGGTTTTGCTGTAAACTTTTGGAAAGGGCATCCTGATGCCAGTCGAAATCTCCTTTGTTGGTTCCGTTGCGGTTGTCGCACGCTTTTCTGTCAGCGCGAGGCACCTTGAGACTCAGTCCTAGGTTCGTCCAGTAGGAGTCGGACAATATGTTGGCATAGGACATCTTCATCTTATTAATGCAGTCCTGCGCCTCTGCTTGCAGCCTGGGTTGTTGGTTTGTTTTTTGGTCCTGAGCATCTTTCGGAGAGGATAAGCTTTTCATGTCCGCCATCTGGTCGCTGACATCACTTAGCAAGGATTCGCTCTCCCCATCTTGGTTGCACGTGTGGCTTGCCGGGGAGTCGTGGAAGCTGATGCTTCTCTTCGAGTCCCCAGCTACCTCTTGTTCCTCATCGGTAGGAGAGTAGGTGCTGTCCTGGAGGTGGGCAGTAGAGGTGCTGTCATCGTCTTCCTCCTCTTCATCCTTGATGCTGTCACCTTTCAGCTCCTCTTCTTCTTGGAAGTAACCTGCAGATGGAACAACATGCAAAGTGAATATTCTCATACTGACAGAACATTAAAGAAAAACATTTAAAGTAAATGAAAACCCGTATTTGCTCCCTTTTGGACCATTTAACACACAATTCAATGTTTTGTTATATCTGTTCTATACGTGCAAAAAAAAAACCTGTTGATCCTGCCAGAAATCCAGTGTTCCTCTGCTCTCTACGTCTACTGACTGTTATCAGTTAGCAGTGTTCCCAGTTCTCTCTGTGAACTACAAAACTCCCTTGTTATGCAGAGGAGGAGGTGTTGCGTACCTGGTCCAAGTGTGACAACGCTGCTTCTCTACAGATACAGTGACAGTGAGTGAGTGTTATCACATAGGACAGGAAGTGTTACTGGCGGGATCAACAGGTCAAAAAAAAAGATAGAATAAAGAAAACTAATGCAGCCACATCTACGGAATGCTGCTGAAATATAGGACATTTCTCTTCTTGGGTTTGGATACATTCTAAGTAACAGGAAGAAGATTTGTCTTACTTGTAGCAAAGTAATAAATGTATCTACATCATCACCCGGAAACATTCCCCAGAAACTCAAATATTTAGGAGACGTCCTCCGCTTATTTACATACAAGCATTGTCAGAATATTTCCGGGTAGGACGGGAAGAGACCTCCATCTTCAGGAATTCAGAATTAACAGTGGACAGTGAAAATGAAGTATTTACATGCTGGTTGTTAGAAGTGATAGAGCACAGTCATAATCAGAGGACAATGCGGTAAAATGGAGGACGGCCATGGAACCGGGAGCGTGGACGGCCATGAAACCGGGAGCGTGGACGGCCATGGAACCGGGAGCGTGGACGGCCATGGAACCGGGAGCGTGTACGGCCATGGAACCGGGAGCGTGGATGGCCATGGAACCGGGAGCGTGGATGGCCATGGAACCGGGAGCGTGGATGGCCATGGAACTGGGAGCGTGGATGGCCATGGAACTGGGAGCGTGGATGGCCATGGAACTGGGAGTGTAGTGTGGATGGCCATGCAACCGGGAGCGTGGATGGCCATGGAACCAGGAGCGTGGATGGCCATTGAACTGGGAGTGTGGATGGCCATGGAACCGGGAGTGTGGACGGCCATGGAATCGGGGGTGTGGACGGCCATGAAATCGGGGGTGTGGATGGCCATGGAACCGGGGGTGTGGCAGGGGAATTATAACAGCCATTGTTTGGTAGAGAAGAGTCGGACACGCATGCGCAATCTGATCATCTCAAGATATCCCCTAAAAATAAGCCTTGTAGTCATATGAGCATTACTGGTTGGGACAATGGAGGAGGGAACTGTGTGCGGACAATCTTACACTGGGGAAAATAATTGCCCCCCCGAAGTCAGCTGGGAAACTGACACTTCCAGCAACGTTGATCTCCTGGGTCCCCCACAGCGATCAGATGCTCCTCCCTCTGACCTCCATGACTCTTTGGGGCAAGATGGAGGAACTGGTGAGCGCTCCCTATTACAGTGACTATTTCTGAAGTGATTTCTGCTTTGGGCTGGCTTCACATCTCACCTATGCATTGCAAGGTTGTCATTCATTTAGAGTTCCTTCAAAATGGCGCCCCAGTGCACAAGTATCAGAGGCAGCAGAGCAACACGACGCAGGTGGCTGACCTGCAGACATTTGAATCGTACTTGTTTCATCTATTGGATCTAGCTCCCACCAATCATGTTTCTCATGCAGGTCACATAAAGAAAAAACAACTTGTGGTCAATCATCAACTTTGTTACAACGAAGCTAAACAGCATTCGTCTGAAAGATCCAGCGGAGGTCGGCTCACATCAGACAAATGTTTAGTGTTATCACAGAAAGCCACAAAAGCTGGAAATTCATCAATATTTCACAACAGCCTTGGGGAGATTGTAGATTGCACCGCTGCAGGGCAGCTAATGGAATCGCACACAAGGGTTTTGTACATTTTAAAATCAGCAGCCAGAGAAAGAAAAAAATACCTTGCAATTTGTAACAGCAAACAAAAGTCAAAATCGGTGCGGGGGAGGGGCTGCAACGCTTAAATGCCGCTAACGCTTTTTGTGTGTCGCTGCGAGAGGTTCAGCGACGGCGCGGTTTGTACGTCGGAAACCGTAATAAAGACTAACGTTGGTTTTTGGAACCTGCAATCCGGGATTGGGACAGATGGCACCCGAAATTCCACCTGCTACAGGTCAGACGCACAAGTGAGCAGGTCGGCGTATCGGCGACCTTTGGCTCTGTAGTCTTAGGAGGTCACTGGCCCAGAAATGGTGGCACGGCGATGCTGGGGGGTACCGCGGTTTGGTCAGTAGGTGGGACGTTATGTATCACTTTGATTCGGCTCTTTCTCACATTATACGGCTCCTGGGACCCGGCGATACGCCATCAGTAAGAATGGATACACTTCTGATGACTGCGAGGTGTCAGAAGAGCTGACAAGTTTATGTAATTTAATGACAGATCCATCAAAGTGCAGATGAACGTATGGCAGGGCAGAGCCGGCTCACAATTTTATTAGCTCTAAATCCCGGCCATGAAAGGTAATATGTTTTAATTGACCTATAAAAAAGCTCCGATTCAGCGGCTGTCCTCCAGGAAGACTGATGTGATTAATGCGCCGTCAGGAGAGAGTGATGGCCGGCTCGGGACGCTGACGTTCGCTGTCAGGAACAGGAGAAAGCCGGGACGTACGGCCAGCCATGTTTCCCTGTCCAGTGTGGCCCCTTCCAGGGTCAATAACATCATATGAGCCCTCTTATGTACTGCTCAGGGGGACCGCACCTACCCTGCGGGTTGTCGGCTGCTTACACTGCATAGTGGCGTATTACCACGATGGCGTTATGTTCACTGGTATCTGTGCACATGGCCAACACATGCTCAGGTCCTTCTCGCAAGGTCACGCCCAGCTGCTAAAGTCACACCCAGCTTTCAAGGTCATGCCCGGCCCATAACATAACACCCAATCCCTGAAATCACACCCAGCTTTCGAGGACATGCCCAATCCTGAAATAACACCCACAAACTGAAGTCACACCCAGCTTTTAAGGTCTGTCTGCCCCCCCCCCCCCCCAGGGTCTACCCCAGCCACTGATGTCACACCCAGCTTTTAAGGTCTGTCTGCCCCCCCCAGGGTCTACCCCAGCCACTGATGTCACACCCAGCTTTTAAGGTCTGTCTGCCCCCCCCAGGGTCTACCCCAGCCACTGATGTCACACCCAGCTTTTGAGGTCCTGCCCGGAACCCAAGCTTATACTCAGCTACTGACATTACACCCAGCTTTTGAGGTCATGCCCGGCCCCCAAGGTCTCACCCAGGCCCTTAAATCACACTTCGCTTTCAAGGTCAAGGCCACCACCCAAGATTACACCCAGGCACTGAAGTCACACTGAGCCCCCAAGGTCTCACCCAACCCCACACCCTGCTTTCGAGGGCATGCCAAGCCCCCAAGGTTATGCCCGGCCCTCGAAGTTACACCTAGCTTTCGATGTCTCGCCTGGAACCCAAGATTACGTCCACACACTAAAGTCACACACAGCTTTCAAGGTCACACCCAACTCCTGGAATCACACCCAGCTTTTGAGGGCATGCCCAGCCCCCAAGGTTATGTCCAGCCACTGAAGTCACATCTAGTTTTTGAGGTTTGCCTCACCCTAAGGTCTCACCCAACCCCTGAAGTCAACACCCAGTTTTTGAGGTCTCTCTGGCCCCCATGACCCAGCCACTGAAGTCACACCCAACGTTTAAGGTAATAACATCCCCAAGGTCCCATCCAGCACCTGGTGGCTTGCACAATGAACAGAAGGTTTTGGTGAGAGATTTGTGTACACATTGTAATCATATTTAGCAATCTTATTGTGTCCATTGTTTTCACTCTCTAACGCTCCCTTTCCTCTTCCCCCAGGTGCCTGCACCCTTACCTCTAATGCTGCCCAAGTCTGGAGGATCGGAAACAGCGTCCCTCATCACAACCAATGAGTCCCTGACATTCATTGACCAGTAGAATAATGACAGATGGAGCCTCATTAGCAGCTTACCCATCCATTCCCCCTAAAGGGAGAAACAACAATTCTGTATATGTAATGCAATAAGGGAAACAGGCACTGGTGTAAAGTTTTGAAGGCCCAAGAACAAACTTTGGATGAGGTCCCCCTGCCCAGGAGTAAAGCTTACATGTATGCAATGACGCAGGATCGATGGGGGACATGTAATCTGATGAACATCCCAAAAAAATGTTAAGGAGCCAGCTCAGTCCGCCTCTCTTGATCATGTGACATCACAGATCACATGACAGGGATCCCAACATGAAAGAATCAATTTCAGGGAGGTGTCCCTCTCATTTCAGGGAGGTGCCCTCCCCCCATCCGCGGAGGGGGGGTTAGGGGGGGCTGGGAGAGAGCACCCCAGTGAAATGATGGCAGATAGCACAGTAAGCAATAGCTACTTTGCTATCTGCAGGTTTTTTTTCTGATTTTTTTTTAGTATTCTGACAGTTGCAGTCGTCAGAAAAATAAAAAAAAAGGCATACGATTGCATAGCTAGATTCCTATTGGCTATTGCACTTTGCAATAGCCAATAGCAAACTAGCTAATGCACCCGCCCTCTACTGCTTTCAATCCCCAGAAGAGGACCTGATAGAAAAATTCAGGTCCCCCTCTGCTGATTGACAGCAGCAGTGGGCGGGTGCATTAGCTAGTTTGCTATTGGCTATTGCAAAGTGCAATAGCCAATAGGAATCCAGCTACTGTATGCATTCGTATGCCTTTTTTTTTTCTTTTCTGACTGACGGTCGGGCCGCGGCTCCCGATGTCAGAAAAGAAAAAAAAAACGATCGCAGGGAAAGGTTTAATCTGCTTGATAGAGCAGATTAAACCTTTCCGGGAGAAAATGTTTCTCTCCCGGGCGGCCGGGAGCCGCTATCCAATAGCGGGAGACTCCCGGAGCGTCCGGGAGAGATGGGATGTCTGACATGACAGCCCAAGGAACATGTGGGAAGTTGTCTCTGTATTGGGGGATCACCGTCAGACAGCCTCACTGTGGGGAAATATCAAGCCCAGGCTCCCCCGTCCCATAGATGCAACTGTTCCTGCAGCCCTGCAAATAAGGTACAAGAAAATCTATGCAGAACTGTAAACGTCACACCTACAATCATACATCCTGCACCGCATTGTGCATCATAGAGACCACAGAGGCAGCTGTGAGCATTCATGGACACCTGAGGAGGAGGAGCATGGCGTCCAACCAAATGACCATCGGGACTCATATCATAGGTACTCATCCACATAGAGACAAATCATCTGCGAAGAGTCGCATGAGAAGCTGAGAATCAGAACCCCCCCCACTCTGGCTATTGCATCAGTGATGTCACCGGACAACATGGCTGCCCCGCAGCCTCCTCCGTCAGGGTGGTCGCGTGGCTCTATAGCGCTGTCGCTCTGTTAGATTGATGGCGCGGCTGAGACCGGCTTCCTGTCCTTGTCTATGATCATTGCAAACAATATTGTATCAGCAGTGAAGCTGCTGGAGGGGAAGCAGAGATTAATTTAGTTTATGTGTTATGGGAGTGCTGCTTCTCAGTCCCACGCAGGTACAGTGTGCGCTGCCATCGCTGGAACTCCTGACAAATGACGCGGGTGATTAATGAGCGCGCCGCGCTCATCACTCTTTTGTTCTGCGATCATGTAGGAAAAGTCTCTCTTCCTCCCAGCAATGAATTGTTAGTTTCTGGCACCAGGTAAAAAATGGCACTTGTGTGTTTGCCGCCATTGTGCGTCTACGGCTGAATTACAGACTGTCAGAGGACTATTACACCGCGCGTGTGGTCGCGTCTCCCGAGGAGCAGGAGAGCCGACCTCTCCCATTCACAATGAATGCAGGGGGGAGGGGTGTCGTAGAACGCAGATGTAGTGGCGGAGGGTTAAAGACAGAGAACACTGAGGCGTGACAATCATTGCCGAAAACACTGCAGCCATTGATATTTTCTTATTACTAAAGTGGAACTCCAGACACCTGTGTGAGAAGACTCTGATGAAAGCAGCCCTTCCCAAAGCGCAGACTGCGTGCTCGTTCTAAAACGGGGGCTCATTGGGTAGTTTCAGCTCCAGGGCCGAGAATTACAGGAATACAGGAAGTCGGCTGTGATGGACTCTGATATGATGCAGATTGCGTGCTGGAAGGAGGATGGCAATATGGATCATTGGGAGGCTACCGGTGGGTATGGGGTTGCTCCCAGATAAGACGCTGGGGTATCGGCAGTACACAGAGACAACCCTGCAGCATGATAGATTCCAAGTGTCCTGTGTGTGCAATTCTTGGATCATCACCACCTAAAGCCTGGCCGGCTTAAAGGAACTCTCCATTCAAAACTGGAAATCGAGCACTATGATGACGAATTCAGTTTTATGCAAATAGCACAGGCTCAACCTAATGCCAACATCTCCTTACTGCTGCCAAACTCTACTCAGCCTTGTAAATATGCAGGCCAGGTGTTCCCAACCCCGCCCCTTTAAAGAGACAAAGACCGAAAATATAAAAAGTTTTAAAAAATGCAGCTTTAGAAAATGTAAAATACTTCACATTATCGCCTCCACTGACTCCAGTCTTTGCTCTCTTGCAGAGGTAGAGGCACCACTAGAGTCTAAAGCAGGGGTCTCAAACCTCCGGCCCTCCAGCTGTGGTGGAACTACAAATACCATGAGGCATTGCAGGATTCTCACAGCCACAGACATGACTCCCGGGGAGAGATGCATCATGGGATTCACCACAGCTGGAGGGCCAGAGGTTTGAGACCCCTGGTCTAAAGCTAGCCAACACTTTTTGGTGTGTCTGGTACCTGTGTCTCCCTGCTGTGGCTCCTTCACTCCCAACCGATAAGTTACTTGTTTACTCCGGCAGGGAGGACCGCACAGGTCATGTACCAGCCGGGAGGGGAGGCATGGCAAACTATATTGCCATCGCACACCATACTGGAATTCTCCCGGTACAAGTGCCGCAAAGACCGACCTCTGGTGTTCTCACAAATATCACAAATATGTTTCCATCGCACCAATAAATAATCCTAAAAATTAGGCAATGGAAACACCCAGAAGTGTTAGATGCTGAAGATTCTATTGGCAGCTTAAAGGAGAAGTATGGGGTTAAGGCTTTTCCCCATAGTTCTCCTCAGGGTAACGGGAGGACACAAACTAGCGTCCTCCCGTCACCCTAGGCTCAGTATACCGCGAGCTGTAGCTGCTGCTCGCGGTATACTGAGACGCCGCAGCTGAAGCGGATCCCGACATTTCTGTCTGGATCCACCCAGCTGCGTGAGTGACAGCTGGCTCTGCCTATCTAGAGCTGTACCCCCCCCTCCCCCGTCCGTTCCGCCAGTCAGCGCTGGAGGATCGGAGCGGGGAATCCAGTCACGACTCTCTGCCGTGACAGGTTTGAGAAGTGAGCGAGCGCCGGTATGTGTTCGCTCACTTCCCGATCTACTGAGCCCACCTGTGACAGTTTCATTGTCACAGGTCGGCTAGAACTATGAGGTCAGTGAAAAGCCCCCCCCTCATAGTTCTCCTTTAAGCCCAGCAAGAGAGTGAAGATTGGCGTCAGCCGAGTGATCAGTTGTGTGTCGTCCCTTCGACTATGATGGAGAGTGACTCAAAGGTTGGACAGTGCTGAGGACTAATAAACATACAAGCACCTTCCCTGACACCGCTGAGAGCTAATGGCTGGCTCAGCAGGGACGGAGATGACCCAACAGTTGTCTACATTGTGGTACTTTTCTCTGTGGCTGCCATGTTGGGGACGTATGGGGTGCAGATATCCAGTTGTATTGGCTCTTCTCTTCATCCCGGCCTCTGTAAAGTTGTGTTGCCATATACATCAAAATAAACTCTGCAATCACAATGCGTGCGATACGAACAGCATTCAGCACTTTCGAGATGAAATACCGCCGGCTTGTAAACGAGGAGCGACATTGAGGTCAGCACATCAGGTCGCC
Source organism: Nanorana parkeri (assembly GCF_000935625.1). Classification (NCBI taxonomy): domain Eukaryota; kingdom Metazoa; phylum Chordata; class Amphibia; order Anura; family Dicroglossidae; genus Nanorana; species Nanorana parkeri. The sequence goes on from NW_017307728.1 coordinate 284,884, forward strand.
TGTGATATGAGGGATATAATTTCTTAAAAAAACCAATCCGACCTCATTTACAGAGCCGTGTACGAGGGAGGCCGGTCAGCTGTTAAACACGTCTCTGCAGACTGCGGCATGACGAGGCCAAAGTGGAATTTCAATGATTATCCTTCACATTTAAAATTCTAATATTTGCCCCGTTAGTACTGCAGTTCATCCGCGGGACTCGCAAAGTATCATCGCAATCTCATTAAAGTGTGCACCTCGTAGACCGGAGGAAGGTGGATGAGAGGGCAGAGGGGCCACAGCGGTGGGAGCTTCACTACAACGTACCGTGCACGCCTTCCATAGCTGCACCGCAAGAGACTACTGGCCTTATAGAACCTGTTTTTTTTTTGTTTTTTTTTAAGGTCAGTGATGCGTGCATCGAAGAGAAACTTCCCTCTGTCAACAAAAAAAGTGAATAGTGAAATCACCACACACTAAAATAAAGTGCGGGAGGGTGCTATGGTCCTCCTCTGATGAGGAAGGGCCTCAAATTCCTGACCCCACCAGGGCGCAAGGCAAGGGCAAGAACAACTTAGGTCCACCTACCCGAAGGCCGGCGGACTCCTCTCCTCCGGGACCTGCCCTAGAGGCGTAGTGCAGTAAAAGCTAGAGTGCCGTGTCCTAGTGTCAGTGAATCACTGTGGGGTTCCACACCCAAGTGATTTTCTGGCACACCCTGGAACACAACCCCCGGGGGCACAGCACCACGAGCCTCCTGTACCCTCCGGTCAGAACAGAGGTGCAGCACCCGTCCCCATCAGGAGCTATTGGTGCCGAGGAAGCTCCCCCCTCTCCAAAAGGTGCTGCCTCAACATCCACCTTCACTTCAAAAGAGTACTAAGCTAAAGCTACCCTCCTCCCCAGGGACGGTCCATGCTGTCCCCCTCTGAAAACTCATAAGAACAGATACTACACTTGATCTTAACCAAAAGGCGATAGCTTCACCAGAGGGACAAATGTCACTACTGACCTTATAGAACTTGAGGCCTCAACCAAACCACATAGTGCTACAAATACCAGAGAAGAAGGAAGACCGGTCGTCTTTATAAACCAAAAAATAAATAAAAATTCATGATACGGAGAGCAAAGCAAGATGGAGACATCCTACCTCCTGCAACTAAAATCAATGCAAGCTAGATGGGACTACAACTGTGCCGGGTCACAATGTTTACTCACTATACCTTTATGGGGAAAACTAGAATGGTTTTTGGTCAATTTGACTTAATGTTTTAGTTTCTACGTTTTAATGTATTCGTTTATTGTATGTAACGTTGGAGACTTTTTTAATTAGTTGATAAGAACTTCATTAGTTGATAAGAACTTCATTAGTTCATTAGAACTTCATTAGTTCATTAGAACTTCATTAGTTCATTAGAACTTCATTAGTTCATTAGAACTGATGAAGTTTCTTGGAGAAAATACCAAACATCTCCAACATTACAGATCTAGCTCAGTAGGACTACTACTACTAGTGATGCTTGCTGGCTCCAAGTATGTCGGTGAAGGTCTTCATGTATCCAGGTCATGATATAGCCAGTAGTAGTTATTCATATTCAACTGGACTTGTTCTTATGTCTTCAACGTTGAAGACGTTTTGTATCTCCCCCAATTCCATTAGAACTGATGAAGCGTCTTGGAGAAGATACGAAACATCTTCAACATTACAGACCAAGTCCAGTTCAATGTGACCAACTACTACTAGCGACGTTTGCGGTCAGTGTGTCGGTGAAAGTCCTCATGTATCCAGGTCGTGGTATAGCTAGTAGTAGTTGGTCGCATTCATCTGGACCTGTCCTGTAATGTTGAAGACGTTCCTTATCTCCTCCAATTCCATTAGAACTGAAGAAGCGTCTTGGATAAGATACAAAACATCTTCAACATTACAGATCTAGTCCAGTTCAATGTGACCAACTACTACTAGCCACACTTGCGGGCTGTTTTTTGGCAGGTTGCAGCCTGTTTGTCCATGCAACCAATCAGATTGCAGTAGATTTAACTTGGCCTTGGCCTGACTCAGTGAATCCTTTGTTGTAGTTGCCCACTGAGCCGCACAGAGGCTGCAATGAAATCTCTCTCAGCCCAACACATTACTGTAAACACAATCCACAAATGTAGTTTTATGTCCCATAACTGCGCCGCTCCTGCCGCCGTTATTAATGTCTGTCAGATCTATTTATCCAGCTAGCGCTGACAGCGCCGGGTCTGCTATCCGAATTTACATCATAAATAAGTCAGGAGTATGCCGGCTTTACTAAACCTTCCAGCAGCCGGGGTAAACACCGTACAGGAGCGCCACTTTGCTGCCAAAAGTCCCCGCGAATGTTTGATAATCGCCG
>NW_017307728.1:287343-296948 GCF_000935625.1 Nanorana parkeri
GCGCCCCGGGGGGGGGAGATTCATTATTAAGGGGCTCATTAATAAATTAATTTTAATCTCCCTTTGTACTCTGCAAATCCAACAAAAAAAAAAGAGAACTTGGTTGTATGACCCTCACCCTCGGTCACAGACACTATTGGGTTACAGTTGCCATCTGATGTCTATGTCTAGCTTACGGCAAGACCGGTCCATTAAAAGGGGTCATAAGGGGGCCACACATTGGCCAAGTTGCCGGCAGAAATCCTGCTTGTGAATGGACGAACCCCTTAGCCTGGAGACCCATAAGGGCCGGACATGTGACCAGAACAGTTTGGTCATGTGATCTAAATGGGCAGATCAAAGTTGCGATTGGTTGATTACCAACCTTCAACAGAGGTCTTTAAATGCCTGGGCGTTTTGTCATGTGACCAGCTGCTGTGCAATCCTAAAGCAGCGGATTCCGCACCGGCATGGCTTGTATTCCAGGGTGGTTACTGTTTCATTTTCCCTTTATTGACACATTGTGACCGTCCCTTTAATTATAGTCGATATACATCAATACGTCACATAACTTGAAATCTAGAAGTTGCCCAACCTAATGAAAAGGAACTGTAAGTGCGCCTTCCCCTGTTGTAGTTGAGATGCTGTTGAGAAACGATAAATTCCAACATACCATGCAAGCCAAGCCTGCTGGGAGTTGTAGTCCGTCAGTAGTAATGAGTGTGAGGTTCAGCTGCGAATGCCTGGCCCTGCTGGGGCGCATGTATTGGAGTGTTCTTTTAGGATGAACTCCAGCTAAAAACCTAAATAGGCATTTAAAATACAACCCTGGGCTCTGTATTATGAAACAAATATGTACCCTGTCAACCCAATCCTGGGATTTACACAGCTCTGTCAGACAGCACAGTGAGGCTGGTGACCTTTAAAGGAGAACTATGGGGTTAAGGCTTTTCCCCATAGTTCTCCTTAGGCTGCTCGCGGTATACTGAGACGCCGCAGCTGAAGCGGATCCTGGCAATTATGTCTGGATCCGTGACAGCTGGCTCTGCCTATCTAGAGGCAGAGCCAACTGTACCCGCCCCCTCCCTGTCTGTTCCGCCAGTTGGCGCTGGCGTATCGGAGCGGGGAGGGGGGAATCCAGCCCCTCCCCTGTCACGGCAGAGAGCTATGACAGGATCGAGAGGTGAGCGAACACCGGTACAACAAAGGATTCACAGTCTCATTGTCACAGGTCGGCTAGAACTATGAGGTGAGTGAAAAGCCCCCCCCCCCCCTCCCCCTCATAGTTCTCCTTTAACTTTGCTGTTAAGCAATAAATCTAGGTCACCCCTCCCCCAGCCTATGATTAAACAGTAAAGAGGCTGCACATACGCCTCTTCTCACTCTGCTCTCAGCCCCTATCAGCACGTTCCTCGTCATCGTGCTGCATACCCGATAGGCTCCTAGCTGTACCCCTCCCTCTCCCAGTGCTGTACAGAAGCTAACACAGAGTCAGATTCAGGTCCTTACACTACCTGCATTTACAAATGCGTCATTAATAGCTGAATTCATTGTTTGGAGTCCAGCTTTAAATCTGGAGGGTGGACGCTGACGCTGAAGGGGTATAAACCGTCCCTATCAGAGTCGGAGGTCCGTTCCTCGGCCGCAGCAACCCGCAAAGGCATCACGACACAAGAGACGCTCGGCAGAAACATAAAAGAGGAGGAGGAAGACGCTTCATTCACGTCCGCTGCGCTGATTAGTTTAGAGGTTGTGCGTATTATGTGCGTCGCAGGAGGCGGGAGACGTTTAATGACACCTGATGCCGATGCACACGTTGGAAGGTATTAGGCCGGAATTAGGCCTTGATGTTTGTGATTTCAGAAGTTGTGAAGTGGCAGTCCTCGGCGCGCCTCTAATCACAAACTATTCTCCCCGAGTGCTGGAAAAGTTCAGCATCTGAACATAAAGAGCTTTTAATCTTTTCATTTGCCGAGCACAGCCGAAGCTTTTAGAGCGCCGGCATGAAAAGAGCAGATTATAGCCTAGACCGCCGGCGTGCGGCAACACGGGAACAGAGAGCGCTGCGCGCAGGACGATCAATCACCCCACTTTCACAACACACACAAAACACAGCCGCCGGTTTTTTTTTCTTTTCCGCCAGGCACAATGAATAGAATGAATACGGCGCCATGATTAATACGCATTACCGCCGTGCCATTTGTATACCGCTGCGCTCGCGGTGCAAGTGGTTAAAACATTGCCGCGTACAACGTGTAAGTGGGGATTATTTTCTATAAAAGCTCAGCACAGAGTTTACAGAAATATCACGCTTCAAACATTGAACGCCGCCACGTGACTTGTGCTGAGAGCGCGGTGCCACCTAGTGGGTGATTGGGGACTAGCAGAATGGCGCTAACAACTACGCCAGCCACCCCAACCTACTGCCATGTCTGGATAAGACCTGATACCCGACAATTCACATCCAAACTGACTTCCAAACAATGCTCCCCATGCCGCTAACAATTGCAAGCACATGGAAGAATTCTGAAAAATAAGGGGTGTGGTCACTAGAACATGTGACCGGTGTGATTGGTGGGGGCGGGCACACTGCTCCTAGTGATCCTACACACATCAGATTATTCGCGGCGTCCTTAATTCTCATTCATATAAAAGTACGTCATGTATGAACAGCGGCCATCAGCAAATGGAAAAGCTTGCGGGAGATCGGCAATAACCAAAAATAAAAGGGGGGTTCTGTTGTGAAAGTGAACGGCTGATGAGGAGCGAATCTGATAATGAAATACAATAATTACAAATATAAAATCTGATTCCTTTTATCCATATTTGTAGATCAATGAGGAAATGTGTGTCTGCCCCAGAACAGGCGAGGCCGGGAAGATTACAAACAGTGTAATAAGTGGCTCAGTGAGCAGGGCGGAGGGTATATTGGGGGCAGTATGTGCAGAAGAGAAGTTCATAGAGTATGTGAAGGGCAGTATGTACAGGAGAGGAGTGTGGGGGGGATGACAGGGGGCAGTATGTACAGGAGAGGAGTGCAATGGGCATGACGGTGGGCAATATATACAGAAGAGGATTGTGGAGGGCAGGGCAGTGGGCAGTATGTACAGGAGAGGAGTGTGGAGGGCAGGACAGAGGGCAGTATGTGCAGGAGAGGAGTGTGGAGGGCAGGACAGAGGGCAGTATGTGCAGGAGAGGAGTGTGGAGGGCAGGACAGAGGGCAGTATGTGCAGGAGAGGAGTGTGGAGGGCAGGACAGAGGGCAGTATGTGCAGGAGAGGAGTGTGGAGGGCAGGACAGAGGGCAGTATGTGCAGGAGAGGAGTGTGGAGGGCAGGACAGAGGGCAGTATGTGCAGGAGAGGAGTGTGGAGGGCAGGACAGAGGGCAGTATGTGCAGGAGAGGAGTGTGGAGGGCAGGACAGAGGGCAGTATGTGCAGGAGAGGAGTGTGGAGGGCAGGACAGAGGGCAGTATGTGCAGGAGAGGAGTGTGGAGGGCAGGACAGAGGGCAGTATGTGCAGGAGAGGAGTGTGGAGGGCAGGACAGAGGGCAGTATGTGCAGGAGAGGAGTGTGGAGGGCAGGACAGAGGGCAGTATGTGCAGGAGAGGAGTGTGGAGGGCAGGACAGAGGGCAGTATGTGCAGGAGAGGAGTGTGGAGGGCAGGACAGAGGGCAGTATGTGCAGGAGAGGAGTGTGGAGGGCAGGACAGAGGGCAGTATGTGCAGGAGAGGAGTGTGGAGGGCAGGACAGAGGGCAGTATGTGCAGGAGAGGAGTGTGGAGGGCAGGACAGAGGGCAGTATGTGCAGGAGAGGAGTGTGGAGGGCAGGACAGAGGGCAGTATGTGCAGGAGAGGAGTGTGGAGGGCAGGACAGAGGGCAGTATGTGCAGGAGAGGAGTGTGGAGGGCAGGACAGAGGGCAGTATGTGCAGGAGAGGAGTGTGGAGGGCAGGACAGAGGGCAGTATGTGCAGGAGAGGAGTGTGGAGGGCAGGACAGAGGGCAGTATGTGCAGGAGAGGAGTGTGGAGGGCAGGACAGAGGGCAGTATGTGCAGGAGAGGAGTGTGGAGGGCAGGACAGAGGGCAGTATGTGCAGGAGAGGAGTGTGGAGGGCAGGACAGAGGGCAGTATGTGCAGGAGAGGAGTGTGGAGGGCAGGACAGAGGGCAGTATGTGCAGGAGAGGAGTGTGGAGGGCAGGACAGAGGGCAGTATGTGCAGGAGAGGAGTGTGGAGGGCAGGACAGAGGGCAGTATGTGCAGGAGAGGAGTGTGGAGGGCAGGACAGAGGGCAGTATGTGCAGGAGAGGAGTGTGGAGGGCAGGACAGAGGGCAGTATGTGCAGGAGAGGAGTGTGGAGGGCAGGACAGAGGGCAGTATGTGCAGGAGAGGAGTGTGGAGGGCAGGACAGAGGGCAGTATGTGCAGGAGAGGAGTGTGGAGGGCAGGACAGAGGGCAGTATGTGCAGGAGAGGAGTGTGGAGGGCAGGACAGAGGGCAGTATGTGCAGGAGAGGAGTGTGGAGGGCAGGACAGAGGGCAGTATGTGCAGGAGAGGAGTGTGGAGGGCAGGACAGAGGGCAGTATGTGCAGGAGAGGAGTGTGGAGGGCAGGACAGAGGGCAGTATGTGCAGGAGAGGAGTGTGGAGGGCAGGACAGAGGGCAGTATGTGCAGGAGAGGAGTGTGGAGGGCAGGACAGAGGGCAGTATGTGCAGGAGAGGAGTGTGGAGGGCAGGACAGAGGGCAGTATGTGCAGGAGAGGAGTGTGGAGGGCAGGACAGAGGGCAGTATGTGCAGGAGAGGAGTGTGGAGGGCAGGACAGAGGGCAGTATGTGCAGGAGAGGAGTGTGGAGGGCAGGACAGAGGGCAGTATGTGCAGGAGAGGAGTGTGGAGGGCAGGACAGAGGGCAGTATGTGCAGGAGAGGAGTGTGGAGGGCAGGACAGAGGGCAGTATGTGCAGGAGAGGAGTGTGGAGGGCAGGACAGAGGGCAGTATGTGCAGGAGAGGAGTGTGGAGGGCAGGACAGAGGGCAGTATGTGCAGGAGAGGAGTGTGGAGGGCAGGACAGAGGGCAGTATGTGCAGGAGAGGAGTGTGGAGGGCAGGACAGAGGGCAGTATGTGCAGGAGAGGAGTGTGGAGGGCAGGACAGAGGGCAGTATGTGCAGGAGAGGAGTGTGGAGGGCAGGACAGAGGGCAGTATGTGCAGGAGAGGAGTGTGGAGGGCAGGACAGAGGGCAGTATGTGCAGGAGAGGAGTGTGGAGGGCAGGACAGAGGGCAGTATGTGCAGGAGAGGAGTGTGGAGGGCAGGACAGAGGGCAGTATGTGCAGGAGAGGAGTGTGGAGGGCAGGACAGAGGGCAGTATGTGCAGGAGAGGAGTGTGGAGGGCAGGACAGAGGGCAGTATGTGCAGGAGAGGAGTGTGGAGGGCAGGACAGAGGGCAGTATGTGCAGGAGAGGAGTGTGGAGGGCAGGACAGAGGGCAGTATGTGCAGGAGAGGAGTGTGGAGGGCAGGACAGAGGGCAGTATGTGCAGGAGAGGAGTGTGGAGGGCAGGACAGAGGGCAGTATGTGCAGGAGAGGAGTGTGGAGGGCAGGACAGAGGGCAGTATGTGCAGGAGAGGAGTGTGGAGGGCAGGACAGAGGGCAGTATGTGCAGGAGAGGAGTGTGGAGGGCAGGACAGAGGGCAGTATGTGCAGGAGAGGAGTGTGGAGGGCAGGACAGAGGGCAGTATGTGCAGGAGAGGAGTGTGGAGGGCAGGACAGAGGGCAGTATGTGCAGGAGAGGAGTGTGGAGGGCAGGACAGAGGGCAGTATGTGCAGGAGAGGAGTGTGGAGGGCAGGACAGAGGGCAGTATGTGCAGGAGAGGAGTGTGGAGGGCAGGACAGAGGGCAGTATGTGCAGGAGAGGAGTGTGGAGGGCAGGACAGAGGGCAGTATGTGCAGGAGAGGAGTGTGGGGGATATGACGGGGGCAATATGTACAGGAGAGGAGTGTGGAGGGCAGGACAGAGGGCAGTATGTGCAGGGGAGGAGTGTGGGGGGTATGACAGGGGGCAGTATGTGCAGGAGAGGAGTGCAATGGGCATGACGGTGGGCAATATATACAGAAGAGGATTGTGGAGGGCAGGGCAGTGGGCAGTATGTACAGGAGAGGAGTGTGGAGGATATGACAGGGGGCAGTATGTACAGGAGAGGAGGGGGGAGGGTATGACAGGGGGCAGTATGTACAGGAGAGGAGTGTGGGGGGTATGACGGGGGGCAGTATGTACAAGAGAGGAGTGTGGGGGGTATGACAAGGGGGCAGTATGTACAAGAGAGGAGTGTGGGGGATATGACAGGGGGCAATAGAGAAGTACGGGGAATAGAATAGAAGGCAGTACAGTATATGTCTGGATATTGGGAATGACTTACTTTACTGTTGTGTAAGTGAATGTAGAGTTCCGGCGTGCACTGTAACAGATGATAGCGCACCTTCACCATACGTAACCTCGCTGGGGGGATTTCTCCCGTGTACGAAGACTTTGCCCAGAATGGACTCGGCTGGATTATTTTCACCAACGCTGGAACATGCTGAACATGGGTGGGTTGGCTCATGTATAAATGGACTCACCCACCGCGTCCTGTACACTGCTCCGCCTGTAATCTGACCAGTCCCATGCAGTGTGAGATTGAACGCAATGACCGTCTGTGCTCAGAGAAATAAGAACTGTCTGTGCTGCTTTCACAGTGCAGGATACCAAAGGGAGAAGATAACTGGTGGCTTATGGGAAACAGAGGTTTGGTTTGAGATAAAGAGGTCCATGGCACCAACTCAGACCGGAGTGCAGCGTCAGGTGAATGAAGGATGCCACTACATCCACCTGAATATAAACAACTCTCACCCCGGGCCTGCCCCCTTTAATCTAGCCGTATATTCCATTTTAGGTGGAGTCCTCCTTTAATAAACGTCACTTTGTCATTCTGACATATCACGAATCGATATTCCGTGCGGAGATTCCTCAATCCTCCAAACATCTGAACAATTCCAGCGCTTCCCCCGGTTCCGTGTTTCCGATTAGCGTATCTCTTGCAGGCTAAACCTGTAACAGCGCTATGGATTTCCTATAGAGGAGGCAGCGGCTGTAAATCACGGCTCGGGAAGGGGTTAACGGCAGTGACTGACAACCCTTCCGTATGATTTACAACCTGGATCCCCATTGTGAAACGACTGCATGATGGATGATCCCAAAAGTCTGCAAGTGCCCATAAATCATGTCTTTGAATCATTGACAGAGATAGAGGAGGTGCAGGCAGCCGCATGGCATTGACATCCATTTTCCCAATAATGTGCATTGACAACTTACAATACACAACCTTAATTAAAAAAAGTCAGACGTGGAAACGTTTCACCTTTTCTGGATATGGAGCGCCCAGGCGGGCGCGCTTAACCCTTTCACTGATGACCAGACCCAAAACAACCTTGTTACCACTGTACGCACCTCCGAGGGCCCAGTTTGAAGGGTCACTTCGTTCTGCCAGCTTCGTGTCACAGGTCACAACGCTGCTGATAAATGGTTATCTGGGTCATGTTCCGGCCCATTCTAACATGGCCGTCTCCGAACACTGTCTCTTTCCTATGCACAAGGCAGCGTGAGTCCATAAAGGTGCACAGCTCCGCAGGTACAGTGTTTGGGGGACAAGATTAGGGGTTGGGGTAAGGTTAGGAGATATGGTTAAAGTGTCTCTAAACCCCAAAACAAAGACTCTGTATGGTTTGGGAATGGCATTCCTAACTGGATTATAGATGTGATGGTCAGGTGTCCACAAATGTTCCCATATAGCTTCTTACTTTCTGTGGCATTACTAGTACCAGCTGGCCTTGTATGGCACCCCTTAAACAGAGACGTGCCTTTCTTTTCTGGTCCTTCCGCAGACATTTTGGTCAAGGCAATCATAAGTGGAAAGGACGATCATCCTAAATCATCAAGGGAAAGTGGAAAGGACGGTCATCCTCTATACCGACCACTTAGACCATACATTTACCCTGTGACCATTCCTCCTTCCTTCTGGACCACTTAGGAAGTATGTTTACCCTTGGGTAGGACATTTGTACTCCTTCTAGCCATGAATAGTATTTATTCCTCCAGTGGAGACATATCGTCCAGGTAAATGTAAAGGAGCACACACCATCAGTGCTTCTCCTATTGTTACCAGTAGAAGGGACAGCAGACGTTGAGTTAGTAGAAGTTTCCACCCAAGTTTTGTGCCATTGGTGGTGTCGATGTTTGTGTGCTGTGGGGTAGCCCTTGAAAGTCTTTTAGATAACAGAAAGCCAGAATATCTGGATCTAAAACACACCTACATTTTGTGAGGTCCGGTAATGATGTTGGATGAGAAGACCGGGCTCACAATCAGGGTTCAAATTCATCCCAAAGGTGTTCAGTAGGATTGAGAATTGAGGTCTGGGCTCTGTACAGGACACTCGAGTTCCTCCACACCAAACTGGTCACACCATGTCTTTATGGAGCTGGCTTTGTACACAGGAGAAAGTCATGGTGGGCCAGAAAAGGGTCTTCATCAAACTGGTCACACCATGTCTCTATGGAGCTGGCTTTGTACACAGGATGTAGTCATGGTGCACCAAACTGTTACCACAAAGCTGGAAGAGCACAATTGTCTACAATGTCTTTGTATGATGTAATATTAATAGAACATTCACTGGAGTCACTTCAAGCTAATCATTTGGAGGGAAGTCCACACACTCTCCATATAGTGTATGAGTGGCATTGGTGATGTCACTGAAGGTACAGATGGAGGTGGACCCTACGCGATTGAACCTGATCCAATATGAGAGAACATCTGGCCGCACTGTAAATATGAGAGATATTGGACGATCTGTACAGAGATGGGAACATTTACAGACCTGACTGTGATCTATAACTTTGATTTTAGGATTTCTGGTTCCATTATTTATTTTGCTGTTTGTGCCAGAACCTCTTATCTGGAGCAGAATCCAATTTCCAGGTGACATAAATTCCTGAAATCATTCCCTCCGTTGTGCTAAAAATATGATTTAATGAATGAGAGATGTGCTGCACATCGAAGAGTCATTTAACTGACAGATCGAGCGTCTAGCCGTGCGCCAAATGGGATACCTGGCTGGAGTTGGCAGATTGTTTTGGCATTTGCAGCCAATGTGTTGGTACATATGTACCGGAGAAGATATGCCGTTAGGTGGATCTGTGTGCCAGGCACGTCAAAACCGTCAGGAAGCAGACAGCGAGCGGTGCAAGCAAACCGACAATCATACATTTCAACAAAGCTCAAAACGTACTCTGTTAAAAGGACTCCTTCACCATCATATATGTGAAGGTAAAAAAAGGCTTAAAGTATGTGGAACTACAAGTGCCAGCACGGCACATTCACATTCCTTGGTCATATAGTAGGTGTGATGGTCAGGTGACCTCATACTCTTGGTCATATAGTAGGTGTGATGGTCAGGTGTCCTCATACTCTTGGTCATATAGTAGGTGTGATGGTCAGGTGTCCTCATACTCTTGGTCATATAGTAGGTGTGATGGTCAGGTGTCCTCATACTCTTGGTCATATAGTAGGTGTGATGGTCAGGTATCCAACTACTCTTGGTCATATA
>NW_017307728.1:297844-300622 GCF_000935625.1 Nanorana parkeri
CATACTCTTGGTCATATAGTAGGTGTGATGGTCAGGTGTCCTCATACTCTTGGTCATATAGTAGGTGTGATGGTCAGCTGTCCTCATACTCTTGGTCATATAGTAGGTGTGATGGTCAGGTGTCCTCATACTCTTGGTCATATAGTAGGTGTGATGGTCAGGTGTCCACATACTCTTGGTCATATAGTAGGTGTGATGGTCAGGTGTCCTCATACTCTTGGTCATATAGTAGGTGTGATGGTCAGGTGTCCTCATACTCTTGGTCATATAGTAGGTGTGATGGTCAGGTGTCCACATACTCTTGGTCATATAGTAGGTGTGATGGTCAGGTGACCTCATAATCTTGGTCATATAGTAGGTGTGATGGTCAGGTGTCCTCATACTTTTGGCCATATAGTGTAATTGCTCTGCAAATAATTTACGATGACTGCCAAAAAGTATAGCAGTTGCCCGTGGCAACCAGGCACCGACTCCTCCACCCTGCAGGAGTATCTTCCCAGAGCAGATCTTGTGCATCGTGCTGGAAAGGTGTATATTATCCCCGGAGCGCGTGGAGCTGATTGCTGTCTGGGATCCATATTGTGGCAGGCGGCGGCGCGCGTTCAGGAGAAGTGACACTGCTATTCGTTCTGACAGGCGGCATGCGAGGCGAGATGAAGTGGCGCTGTTCAACATACTAATACTTACAGCCGGCACCGGGCCATTATGGAGCCGCCACTTACTAGCCAGGATCTTATCCACCTGGGAGCCGCCGGATCTGCATGTGTTCCCGACACTCGGGGCCGAGCCGAGCAAATCACAAACTGCTTCTGCCTGGCAGAGGCAACGCCAATTTAAAGGGTCACTCCACCCAAAACGCAGAGAAACCAACAAAGACACTGAGGCACCTCTGCTTCAGCAGGAGGAGTGAGACGCTATGCTGTCAGAGGACAGAGACAGGAAATGTCTGCTGTATAAGGGAGTCTCCCTCCTAATGCTGAATTCTCCCTGACTGGTCTGATCCTTCAAATGACTGTAAAGTGTTGGCACTTCCCTGCTCCAACCTCTGCCAGCCTGGACTGTGCTGTCATGGTGGATAGTAGGACCTCTATGCAGACTATCACAAGGAGGACTCTGACCACTGTACAGGACACCACAAGGAGGACTCTGACCACTGTACAGGACACCACAAGGAGGACTCTGACCACTGTACAGGACACCACAAGGAGGACTCTGACCACTGTACAGGACAGCACAAGGAGGACTCTGACCACTGTACAGGACACCACAAGGAGGACTCTGACCACTGTACCGGACAGCACAAGGAGGACTCTGACCACTGTACAGGACACCACAAGGAGGACTCTGACCACTGTACCGGACAGCACAAGGAGGACTCTGACCACTGTACAGGACAGTACAATGTGGGACTTCTGTTCTAGTTTTGGCATAAATGGTGAGAAGCCAGAACATCGCAGAGTGATGATGTCATAGACACATGTTAGCAAGGCTATTAGTCACCCAGACAGACCGGAGAGGGGCCCGGAATTTCAGCCGGAGCTGCTCCAACCCGTACGAAACACTATTCAATGGATCAATCAATTATCTATTAATCAATCAATTATTTATCTATCTATTAATCTAATAAAATCCTGATCACAGCTCCCAGAGACTCCCTATGTATTGGTCGCACCATTTGTACAGACCACACCAGGGCCCCCCTGGGGTTTCGATCGGGGGGCTGGGACCCCTTTTGCTCACATCTCGGTCAGGTGACATTTATGAATACTGACCCATAATGGCACAAAGCAGAGCAAGGTCGCTACAATGTAGAAGAGAATGACAAAGGAATATAAAATAACAGAGAAAACATTGACGCACAGCAGCGGAGATCTTGCTACGAAGCCATCAGTGCGGCTCTCCTGCTGTTGTGGAACTACAAGTCTAAGCATGCCCTGCCCTTAGGCTGGGATCTGTCATGAAGGGGGGAGGTGGTATAAAGCTTTTGTTATTATGATATGTCTGCAGACACAAGGAGACGCAGAATTCAGCGCCGGCACATGACCCGGGGAAGGTCCAGCCACAGTTCGGCATTAATGAAGGGGGGGAGGGGCAGATGATAGAAGACCACCCAGCTGTCTGGGAACCGCACATGACAGAGTGATACCCGGACTTCCCCCGATCATTGGACTGTTATTCTTGGATAAAAAAAAACCCAAAGCAAATAGCAGCCAATTGCTCAGGCGGCTGGAAACAAAGGCCCATGGAGTCATTTATCAAGGCGCAGACAAGCGGCTCTGTGCACCCAATAATATCCCGCATGACAAATGAGAGCGCCGTCTGCCGTCCCCGGGGCAATCGATACCACGACGCACACACAGACATCTGGGAATATTGACACGGCACAGGACAATGTCTTCTTCTGCCGGAGTCCATAGAACGTGTTCAACGCGGAGACCTGCACATCGCTCACTGTGCACAAATGACAGTCGTCTGTGACTTCCAGTGACAGTTCAGGCGCGGTGTCGCCCCCCCCCCCGCGTGTCACCATTGCCCACATTCAAGGCGCGCTACATTCAACGTCTCCTCGGCTTTTATTTCCAGTCTGAGTTATAGAGAAAGATAAATAGCATTTTCTGTTAGTCTTGGATGGAAGGGTTGGAGCCTCTGTCACCGTTTACTGCTGGGGAGAATCAGTCTGTGTGTGTCACTTCCTGTGTCAGAACAGGACATCAGAAAAAATGCACCCACTTCCTGTTTACAGCTTTAAATCTGCTCATCTGCCCCCCCCCCCCCCTT
>NW_017307728.1:300751-302396 GCF_000935625.1 Nanorana parkeri
TTCAGGCTTTAAACTGCTCCACTCCCCCCCCCCCCCCATTCAACAACAGCCAGCGTCCACCTACAGCCCAACTTTCACCCATCACCTTACAGGGTGCAGAGGGATGCATGATGGGAAATGTGAGGATCCCTCCCCTACGGCATGTTATATGTACATCACATGCTAATTCCATGAGTGCATTATAGCATCCCCTTGTTTGTATTGCTCACAGCGACCAATCATATTCCAGCTGACGTTTTTCCATGGAAGGGATTGGTTTGTCAGTGTCGCCCAGGTTCATTGTGATGACCTCTGAGCACATGGTTCCTGTAATACCCGGCTGGCCTGTAGAGGGCACCACACACCTCCAGATATCTGCTAACACCACCGCAGGGCAACAATACCACCAGGTGTGGCAATCAGATTCTTCTACAGCTAAGGATAGCGGGATGGGCCATTTCCATCATCACTTCGTAATAAATCAGCCCAATCCATGTCTGCTGTGAGTATTGTGTCACTCGGGGGCACTGTATGACTTATAATCCCATGGGAATACATATCGCCCTATTGATGGTATGACCCCATTCCACAGCTAAGGGTTGCCACCTTTTCTTCCAGCGAAACCCCAACGCTCTAGCGACGTGCGGACATTTTTGGGGGAGAATGAGTCGCGGCGTCTTCATATGTAAATAGCACCGCCCATTCGTATGTAAATATCACAGACTATTTTCAGTGGGGGGGGGGGGGGCAGTAGCCCCAATCTTAATTTTGGTTGCCCCTGTCTGCCTGACATCTTGTGCGGGATATTATTGGGTGCACAGAGCCGACGTCGGCAGAGAGAGGAGGGAACGTTCACCTTGTGGGATAAGGTATGCCGCCGGGTCCCCCCCTCTCTCCTGAAACTGTCGGGCTCTGGGTCCATGACCGAGTGCCCCGCGTGACGCCCCTGTTCCTGCCATGCCAGGCAGTGCTTTGTGTCACAGCTGTGTAAATCTCAAGAAATACAAAACAACCCCCCACATATTTCATCTGAGGGGTGTCCACATACTTCTGGCTATATAGGTAGGTGCGACGTCATGAGGTGCGTCATTGGTCATGTGATGTATGTGTCATCATTGATCTGATCGATTACATTATTGGACTGCAAGGTCTTTATCAATAGCATCATGTTTATTAAATATATATATAGATATATAGATATATACACTGTATACAGTATATATTTCATAAACCATTTTATTGATAAAGACCTTGCAGTCCAATAATGTAATCGATCAGATCAATGATGACACATACATCACATGACCAATGACGCACCTCATGACGTCGCACCTACCTATATAGCCAGAAGTATGTGGACACCCCTCAGATGAAATATGTGGGGGGTTGTTTTGTATTTCTTGAGATTTACACAGCTGTGACACAAAGCACTGCCTGGCATGGCAGGAACAGGGGCGTCACGCGGGGCACTCGGTCATGGACCCAGAGCCCGACAGTTTCAGGAGAGAGGGGGGGACCCGGCGGCATACCTTATCCCACAAGGTGAACGTTCCCTCCTCTCTCTGCCGACGTCGGCTCTGTGCACCCAATAATATCCCGCACAAGATGTCAGGCAGACAGGGGCAACCAAAATTAAGATTGGGGCTACTGCCCCCCCCCCCCCCCC
>NW_017307728.1:302644-305602 GCF_000935625.1 Nanorana parkeri
TTATATATATATAATAAATATCGATATATATATATATCATTTATTAATCAGTTATTGATTGATCACCTTCACACCTATCAATAAAGCCAATTCCTAAGCACGGTTCACCTATGTGACCCCTCGGCTTCCTGCAAGCTGATAGGCCGGTTCCAGACTCCACCCAATGTCCTCCGCATAGCGCCTCAGGTGCGCTCTACCCTCCCCGCCAGCGCCGGCGGTTCATAAAGCGCTCCACCTGAGCGACACGTTTAAAATCACGAAATACAAAGTGCTAATTTGTTTCCGTCCTTGTTCCGCACGATACACTCGGCTTGAACCAATTAATTCCGGCGCAGTCATTTATTAGCAGGGAAAGGTTTGGGGGGGGGTCTGAGCTTTATAAAGCTAACATTTCATTCGGAGGGAGGTAGAAGAAGGAAAACATTTAGCAGGTAATGTATTTAGGGGAAGTGCGCGGCGCAGGAAAATAATAAATTAATTTTTTTTCCCCCGTTTAGAAAATGAATGTAATTAATTAACATTTAAATTACATTTTTAATTGCAATCATGGCGTCCCAGGGGGCTCATAAGGGACCATAATTGCAATTAAAAGCATGTGGATTTGATAATAAAAGAATTTGCAGCGTCTGAAACGCGCGATTTACAACGGAAAGCAGACAGTGTTATCGGTACATCGAACTTAATTGTGGCCATAAAGCAAATGTGGTGCACAATCTAAAAATTCACAGGCGGGAACATTCCGCTCCGCGCTCTCTTAAAGGGGACGTACACGGCGGCACTTATTATCATCATCCATCTGGGAGCGCAGCTCCGCTGCCTTTATTGCCATGGCGTGCCGCCCTGTTCCTGCCGTAAAATGTGCTGGGAGCTCCTCATAATGGGCACAGCGGGTGTACAGACCCGGGAACTCAGCACAGGGATGGTGGGAGCTCCTCATAATGGGCACAGCGGGTGTACAGACCCGGGAGCTCAGCACAGGGATGGTGGGAGCTCCTCATAATGGGCACAGCAGGTGTACAGACCCAGGAACTCAGCACAGGGATGGTGGGAGCTCCTCATGGGCACAGCAGGTGTACATACCCGGAAACTCAGCACAGGGATGGTGGGAGCTCCTCATAATGGGCACAGCAGGTGTACAGACCCGGGAACTCAGCACAGGGATGGTGGGAGCCCCTCATAATGGACAGAGAAGGTGTACAGATCGGGGACCTGGGTGCAGAGATCTGGGAGCCTCGGAACGGTCAGTTGGGTCACCTCTCCAGGATTTAGCACAGTGTCAGTTTTGTGAAGTGAAGTTTCAGGGATCGTAGCTGTTGGGAGTTTTGCACGCGGTCCCCGGGGGGCCTCAGGGGATCGTTCAGTTGAATATATATATCTAATGCGGGCTCAATAGCTGCTCATCCATAACAGACACACTGAGAGCAGACAGACACTAAGCCATCGGGAAATTGATGAATGGGATGAGAGATGAAGGTCAGACACGTGCGGATCGGGGGAAGTGATCAGAAATCAATATACTGATCCCTCTAATGAGATTCTGTTTGTACAGGTAACACAAAGACCTCCAACACTGCCGGGAGGAATCAGGAAACCACGGGCAGGCCCGGGTTCCCCACAAGGCCACGAGGCCTCGGGGCGGCAGGGCGCAGAGGGGCGGCAGCAGTGTCTTTGTGGGGAAGTTTCCCTCTCTACATTCAGTCCTGCTTTGTACAAGCCGAGCTAAATGTAGAGTGAGGAAGCCGATTGTTCCTTTACATGTGAACTCGGCAAAGTCACCGGGATCACATGTAAACAGTGTGCAGCCGGTCCGTCCGTCCTCCCCTCCCCTGCACTTACCTCTCTCCTCTGGTTCCGTCCTCCGCCGCCGAGTCCCGAGTCTCTGACTGCAGTGATCAGAGCGGCCGGGTTATAAGTAACCCTCCCGCTCCGTGTAGGCTGTAGACAGTGAGAGGGGAGAGCTGTGCCGTGACGTGCTCTTCCTCTCTCACCTGTCACAGGAGTTCCAGCACAGGGTCAATAAAGAGAACCTGTCACCTCCAATTGCTATCACACAGGGGATTGTTTTCTCCTGTGCGATAGCAATAAAGTTAGGTGAAAAAAAATTAAATTGATTAAAAAAAATTAAATAAATAAAAATTAAACAAATAATATGAAATAATGAAATAAAAAGTGATAAAAAAGTAAAAATAAATAAAGAAACAGTAAAAAAAAATGTACACTAACCCTGCAGCCCCGCCATCTGGTTGCCGTTCTCCATTGATGGGAAGGGGGGCTGCTCTGGCAGTGTCCGCGCTCCCCCAGGTTTGTCTCCTCACAAATCAAAGCCATAACCTTTTCCAGAGGACGGCGGCGCGCGCTTCCACCCAGACACCCCCAATACTCCGAGCCTGCGAGACTTTAATGTCTGTGTTCTACATCAGCTTTTATCTTCCCAGTAAGCCGTAATTTAAGCCTCATAGGCAGGGAACGCGGAAGATTGAAGCTCTCCCCAAATAACAGTCACCGCTCTTTTGGGGGGGATAATTTTTGACCGCAAACAACAACAAAAAAGCGTGGCAGAGAAAATGGCTGCAATTGTGAGAGCGGCGGAGAGTGTTCGCTCTGCAGACAGTAAATACGCAGAGGCGCTTATTGTGTATTCTGGAAGGTTGAAGAGCGCAGAACAATCTCCTAATAATTGTGACCCCAGGAAACAACGTCTCTACATGGGTCCATCCCTGGGTACTCCTGGAGCTCGGGTTTATATGTTATTATTTCTCTGGGTACTCCTGGAATGCACTCCAGGAAGAGGCTGTGCTGACACACATCGCTCAGACATAACTCACTGTTGTCACTATCGGGAAGCCTGTCCAGAGCAATGATGTGCAACCGATGCTGGAGTGAGAGTTCATGGGTCCCCCCCTGCTGGAGAGAGTTCATTGGTCCCCCCCACTGGAGTGAGTTCATGGGTCCCCCCCT
>NW_017307728.1:305991-320814 GCF_000935625.1 Nanorana parkeri
GGGCCACTTTAAAGGGTGACCTCTAAGGACCCATTCAATGCCGGCTTTGATGTGTTACGTCATTGCGTGTTGCCTCATCGTGTGCTGCGTCATTGCGTGTTGCCTCATCATGTGTTGCGTCATTGCGTGTTGACTCATCTTGTGCTGCGTCATTGCGTGTTGCCTCATGGTGTGTTGCGTCATTGCGTGTTGCCTCATCTTGTGCTGCGTCATTGCGTGTTACGTCATTGCGTGTTGCCTCATGGTGTGTTGCGTCATTGCGTGTTGCCTCATGGTGTGTTGCGTCAGGGCATCCCAGTGATTTTAAATGTGCTGCCAACGCACCAGAACGGACAACAAAACACTCCCCTCCTCCCCAGCAGCGCATGGTGCCCGTCCAGAGGGGAGGAACATGATGCATTTTCAGACCCCCTTTGATGCCTCTGCCAGGGAATGTGGATTCCTGGGGTCGGCAGTCTGCGTGCTGTCCATGTGTGGTGGGGGATCCAGTGATTGATGAGAGATTCTCTCCTCCGTTATCTGCCGGTGTAAGTCAGACACACAAAAGAACGTAAGCAGAAGATCTATTTCCATAACACGTATGTTTGCTGACAAGTCCCATGCTGGCAACAAAGTCAGCGCTGGCTCCACTCCGCCTGCCAGGTTTTTATCGCTCTGACACAGGCAACATCATTAACCACGTAGGGGCCGGGCCCAGAGATGTTACTGTACGCCGAGTTCAAACAAAGTTGTGATGACTTAGAAAAAGACTCTCAGCACTGAAAATTTTATATTATTATTATTATTCAGGAAGTTTTACACACAGATAAGGACATTTATGTTTAGTCATGTGACTGTCACTTATTTCTGTAATAAGGATCTTATTCTGGTGGGTTAGCTTTGTGCATTGAGCCTCACGCTTTCAGGCCGAACGTATCTTTTAATTAATCCTGGCGCATGTCCCCCTCCGCTCATTACCGCCGTGCCCCGTGTTTAGACTCTGCCCCCTCCCCCCGATGATTCATATTTCAGCAATTTAAAACAAACAGGATGTGCGATTCCTCTCGGCAACGTTAAAAATTGGTGCAGCCGCTGACATTAAGTGTGAAACATAAAATATGTGTCCAGGCCGCGGAAGCATCATCATTAATAGCCGGCGTTGTGTGTACGCTTTACGCTACTATATCAATGCAAGAGTCTCGCCGGGCTCCATTAATATCTGAAATGAATATCCCGGATCAAAAACGCTGGATGTGAGGAAGGGAGAACGGCTGGTCTACAACCCCCCTCCCCCCTCTACCTTTCTGCTGACCCGCATTTTACTTTTTCATCCAAATGAGAGGCTGCTAATTATATGTAAGTTATTGCACCGAGCTGGAGATGACTTATGGCTTCCTGCTGCTCCCCTATCTGCCGAGAGACTGCCGGGCCTGAACAATGGTCCTTACAGCACATACTGTGTACAGGCCTCCATCTGTACACTGTGTAAGGGACGTGTGTTATCATCGGCCTCCGTCTATGGTGTACACTGTATAAGGGACGTGTGTTATCACCGGCCTCCGTCTATGGTGTACACTGTATAAGAGACGTGTGTTATCACCGGCCTCCATCTATGGTGTACACTGTATAAGGGATGTGTGTTATCACCGGCCTCCGTCTATGGTGTACACTGTATAAGGGCCGTGTGTTATCACAGGTCTCCGTCTATGGTGTACACTGTATAAGGCACGTGTGTTATCACCGGCCTCCATCTATGGTGTACACTGTATAAGGGACGTGTGTTATCACCGGCCTCCGTCTATGGTGTACACTGTATAAGGGACGTGTGTTATCACCGGCCTCCGTCTATGGTGTACACTGTATAAGGCACGTGTGTTATCACCGGCCTCCGTCTATGGTGTACACTGTATAAGGGACGTGTGTTATCACCGGCCTCCGTCTATGGTGTACACTGTATAAGGGACGTGTGTTATCACCGGCCTCCGTCTATGGTGTACACTGTATAAGGGATGAGTGTTATCACCGGCCTCCGTCTATGGAGTACACTGTATAAGGGCCGTGTGTTATCACAGGTCTCCGTCTATGGTGTACACTGCATAAGGCACGTGTGTTATCACCGGCCTCCGTCTATGGAGTACACTGTATAAGGGCCGTGTGTTATCACCGGCCTCCGTCTATGGAGTACACTGTATAAGGGCCGTGTGTTATCACCGGCCTCCGTCTATGGAGTACACTGTATAAGGGCCGTGTGTTATCACCGGCCTCCGTCTATGGAGTACACTGTATAAGGGCCGTGTGTTATCACCGGCCTCCGTCTATGGAGTACACTGTATAAGGGCCGTGTGTTATCACCGGCCTCCGTCTATGGAGTACACTGTATAAGGGCCGTGTGTTATCACCGGCCTCCGTCTATGGAGTACACTGTATAAGGGCCGTGTGTTATCACCGGCCTCCGTCTATGGAGTACACTGTATAAGGGCCGTGTGTTATCACCGGCCTCCGTCTATGGAGTACACTGTATAAGGGCCGTGTGTTATCACCGGCCTCCGTCTATGGAGTACACTGTATAAGGGCCGTGTGTTATCACCGGCCTCCGTCTATGGAGTACACTGTATAAGGGCCGTGTGTTATCACCGGCCTCCGTCTATGGAGTACACTGTATAAGGGCCGTGTGTTATCACCGGCCTCCGTCTATGGAGTACACTGTATAAGGGCCGTGTGTTATCACCGGCCTCCGTCTATGGAGTACACTGTATAAGGGCCGTGTGTTATCACCGGCCTCCGTCTATGGAGTACACTGTATAAGGGCCGTGTGTTATCACCGGCCTCCGTCTATGGAGTACACTGTATAAGGGCCGTGTGTTATCACCGGCCTCCGTCTATGGAGTACACTGTATAAGGGCCGTGTGTTATCACCGGCCTCCGTCTATGGAGTACACTGTATAAGGGCCGTGTGTTATCACCGGCCTCCGTCTATGGAGTACACTGTATAAGGGCCGTGTGTTATCACCGGCCTCCGTCTATGGAGTACACTGTATAAGGGCCGTGTGTTATCACCGGCCTCCGTCTATGGAGTACACTGTATAAGGGCCGTGTGTTATCACCGGCCTCCGTCTATGGAGTACACTGTATAAGGGCCGTGTGTTATCACCGGCCTCCGTCTATGGAGTACACTGTATAAGGGCCGTGTGTTATCACCGGCCTCCGTCTATGGAGTACACTGTATAAGGGCCGTGTGTTATCACCGGCCTCCGTCTATGGAGTACACTGTATAAGGGCCGTGTGTTATCACCGGCCTCCGTCTATGGAGTACACTGTATAAGGGCCGTGTGTTATCACCGGCCTCCGTCTATGGAGTACACTGTATAAGGGCCGTGTGTTATCACCGGCCTCCGTCTATGGAGTACACTGTATAAGGGCCGTGTGTTATCACCGGCCTCCGTCTATGGAGTACACTGTATAAGGGCCGTGTGTTATCACCGGCCTCCGTCTATGGAGTACACTGTATAAGGGCCGTGTGTTATCACCGGCCTCCGTCTATGGAGTACACTGTATAAGGGCCGTGTGTTATCACCGGCCTCCGTCTATGGAGTACACTGTATAAGGGCCGTGTGTTATCACCGGCCTCCGTCTATGGAGTACACTGTATAAGGGCCGTGTGTTATCACCGGCCTCCGTCTATGGAGTACACTGTATAAGGGCCGTGTGTTATCACCGGCCTCCGTCTATGGAGTACACTGTATAAGGGCCGTGTGTTATCACCGGCCTCCGTCTATGGAGTACACTGTATAAGGGCCGTGTGTTATCACCGGCCTCCGTCTATGGAGTACACTGTATAAGGGCCGTGTGTTATCACCGGCCTCCGTCTATGGAGTACACTGTATAAGGGCCGTGTGTTATCACCGGCCTCCGTCTATGGAGTACACTGTATAAGGGCCGTGTGTTATCACCGGCCTCCGTCTATGGAGTACACTGTATAAGGGCCGTGTGTTATCACCGGCCTCCGTCTATGGAGTACACTGTATAAGGGCCGTGTGTTATCACCGGCCTCCGTCTATGGAGTACACTGTATAAGGGCCGTGTGTTATCACCGGCCTCCGTCTATGGAGTACACTGTATAAGGGCCGTGTGTTATCACCGGCCTCCGTCTATGGAGTACACTGTATAAGGGCCGTGTGTTATCACCGGCCTCCGTCTATGGAGTACACTGTATAAGGGCCGTGTGTTATCACCGGCCTCCGTCTATGGAGTACACTGTATAAGGGCCGTGTGTTATCACCGGCCTCCGTCTATGGAGTACACTGTATAAGGGCCGTGTGTTATCACCGGCCTCCGTCTATGGAGTACACTGTATAAGGGCCGTGTGTTATCACCGGCCTCCGTCTATGGAGTACACTGTATAAGGGCCGTGTGTTATCACCGGCCTCCGTCTATGGAGTACACTGTATAAGGGCCGTGTGTTATCACCGGCCTCCGTCTATGGAGTACACTGTATAAGGGCCGTGTGTTATCACCGGCCTCCGTCTATGGAGTACACTGTATAAGGGCCGTGTGTTATCACCGGCCTCCGTCTATGGAGTACACTGTATAAGGGCCGTGTGTTATCACCGGCCTCCGTCTATGGAGTACACTGTATAAGGGCCGTGTGTTATCACCGGCCTCCGTCTATGGAGTACACTGTATAAGGGCCGTGTGTTATCACCGGCCTCCGTCTATGGAGTACACTGTATAAGGGCCGTGTGTTATCACCGGCCTCCGTCTATGGAGTACACTGTATAAGGGCCGTGTGTTATCACCGGCCTCCGTCTATGGAGTACACTGTATAAGGGCCGTGTGTTATCACCGGCCTCCGTCTATGGAGTACACTGTATAAGGGCCGTGTGTTATCACCGGCCTCCGTCTATGGAGTACACTGTATAAGGGCCGTGTGTTATCACCGGCCTCCGTCTATGGAGTACACTGTATAAGGGCCGTGTGTTATCACCGGCCTCCGTCTATGGAGTACACTGTATAAGGGCCGTGTGTTATCACCGGCCTCCGTCTATGGAGTACACTGTATAAGGGCCGTGTGTTATCACCGGCCTCCGTCTATGGAGTACACTGTATAAGGGCCGTGTGTTATCACCGGCCTCCGTCTATGGAGTACACTGTATAAGGGCCGTGTGTTATCACCGGCCTCCGTCTATGGAGTACACTGTATAAGGGCCGTGTGTTATCACCGGCCTCCGTCTATGGAGTACACTGTATAAGGGCCGTGTGTTATCACCGGCCTCCGTCTATGGAGTACACTGTATAAGGGCCGTGTGTTATCACCGGCCTCCGTCTATGGAGTACACTGTATAAGGGCCGTGTGTTATCACCGGCCTCCGTCTATGGAGTACACTGTATAAGGGCCGTGTGTTATCACCGGCCTCCGTCTATGGAGTACACTGTATAAGGGCCGTGTGTTATCACCGGCCTCCGTCTATGGAGTACACTGTATAAGGGCCGTGTGTTATCACCGGCCTCCGTCTATGGAGTACACTGTATAAGGGCCGTGTGTTATCACCGGCCTCCGTCTATGGAGTACACTGTATAAGGGCCGTGTGTTATCACCGGCCTCCGTCTATGGTGTACACTGTATACGAGACGTGTGTTATCACCGGCCTCCATCTATGGTGTACACTGTATAAGGGATGTGTGTTATCACAGGCCTCTGTCTATGGTGTACACTGTATAAGGGATGTGTGTTATCACCGGCCTCCGTCTATGGTGTACACTGTATAAGGGCTGTGTGTTATCACAGGTCTCCGTCTATGGTGTACACTGTATAAGGGACGTGTGTTATCACCGGCCTCCATCTATGGTGTACACTGTATAAGGGACGTGTGTTATCACAGGCCTCCGTCTATGGTGTACACTGTATAAGAGCCGTGTGTTATCACCGGCCTCCGTCTATGGTGTACACTGTATAAGAGCCGTGTGTTATCACCGGCCTCCATCTATGGTGTACACTGTATAAGGGACGTGTGTTATCACAGGCATCCGTCTATGGTGTACTCTGTATAAGAGCCGTGTGTTATCACACGTATCTCTCCATCAGGGTGACCACAGAAGAGAACTTCTAGGAGACAGTTGTCACCCTTTAGCAGGAAGTGCCATGTCAGGGTCATCCGGGATTATGTTCATTAAAGTTGAAAACAACTATTTGAAATGAAATAACCATTGACGCTTATATGAGACTTCCGTGATCGACGTGAATCGTCCTTATACAACGATTGGGTGTACAGGAACATAACTAGCCTCCCGACGCCACACGCGGGCCTCCTTCTAATAGAACAATCACATAGCACACTCTAGAAAACCTCATTTTTTTTTACTCGCAAGGCCAAACATCTCTAGCAGAGATCTCGTACAGACAGCCTGAACGGCGGCGTGTAAACCAATTGCACGCGGCGTCGGCGAATGCGCCGCCGCTGGCTCACCGACCTCTCTATTCTGTGCAGACGGTATAATGAAATGTGGAATTTTGTGGCTAAAATGTCCATTGTCAGAGGCGGCTCAGGCCTCCCGTAGAGCGCCGTCTATTGTACACCGGGAGGTGACATTCCCCCCGCCGCTCTGCGCGCATAAGTACCTGGTCTGAATGGGAGTGGAGGCCGAAGTTAAGTCATTATTGCATTACTATAATTTATATCATTTAAGTGCATGTTGATTTTCCACTCGTAATCTCCACGGCTGGGTCACATTCATTTAGCGCGGCGGGGGGACGCGGTTCCGTGGCAATGAAGCTCTGCGGGGTAGAGCGCTACTAAGTATCCGGGAGATTGACAACATTAATAGCCCAGGGAAAGGCATTTGCCTGACAATGTCGAGGCCGTGCCAGCTCCTTCACAGAACAATTACTGGCCCGGAAAGTGATGCAGATCAGCCAGGCGGGAACACTCAACCCGGCCAAAAGTCTATCACCTGCCGCTCAGGCGCTTCACTCCCCATCATCCCCCCGGAAACCCGGGGCTCATTCTCCACAAGTCACAACGCTTTGCGTCAGATCTCTCAACAACTAGCATCACAAAAAGGAACGGAGACGTCACACGGCTCCCACCATGTCCACCATATTGGTTTCTTTATACATGCAATATGGGCGCCAAGTGAGCGCATGCCAGCAGCGAGCAAGACTGAAGGGGAGGACGGAGGTCAGATAGAAGACTGAAGGGGAGGACGGAGGTCAGATAAAAGACTGAAGGGAAGGACGGAGGTCAGATAGAAGACTGAAGGGAAGGACAGAGGTCAGATAGAAGACTGAAGGGGAGGACGGAGGTCAGATAGAAGACTGAAGGGAAGGACGGAGGTCAGATAGAAGACTGAAGGGAAGGACAGAGGTCAGATAGAAGACTGAAGGGAAGGACGGAGGTCAGATAGAAGACTGAAGGGGAGGACTGAGGTCAGATAGAAGACTGAAGGGAAGGACGGAGGTCAGATAAAAGACTGAAGGGAAGGACGGAGGTCAGATAGAAGACTGAAGGGAAGGACAGAGGTCAGATAGAAGACTGAAGGGGAGGACGGAGGTCAGATAGAAGACTGAAGGGAAGGACGGAGCTCAGATAGAAGACTGAAGGGGAGGACTGAGGTCAGATAGAAGACTGAAGGGGAGGACGGAGGTCAGAGAGAAGACTGAAGGGGAGGACGGAGGTCAGATAGAAGACTGAAGGGTTATCTGGTTCTTCCAGTAAGATCCTTCCTGTCCCAGTGTGACAACATTCACTGACTGTACACCTATGCAGGAACAGCGTTGTCACCTGTATAGGACTACAGGCAGATATGCCAATGCCCGAGTTCATAGGTGAAGCCTAAGTAGGAGCAGACCGATGTCATTAGTAGGGGATGGGCCCCCACACACAGGACACGGATGCATGAACAGGAGGCCTCCGGGAGAACAACCGATCACAATGTGCCGATCTCAAGGAACAAAAAAGAAAAAATATATAAAAACGGATTTCTTTTTGGTGATTATTAAACCCTCAGGAGTCCCGGCCTTGGTTTTATTACCCTCTGGTTATCTGGGGGTCTTCCTGAAAAGGACTGGATAGGCC
This sequence comes from Nanorana parkeri, assembly GCF_000935625.1. Classification (NCBI taxonomy): domain Eukaryota; kingdom Metazoa; phylum Chordata; class Amphibia; order Anura; family Dicroglossidae; genus Nanorana; species Nanorana parkeri. Next base: position 314,043 of record NW_017307728.1, read on the forward strand.
CCAGTATCCAGCTCCAGATAGGGGGACCCCCAGCATGCAGCTCCACTTCCGCTCCATATGTACGAGGAACGACGACGCTCTCCATTAAATACAGAGCAGGGCCATGTTCTACATCTGCCAACAAAGTCCGCCACATGGAGCTCGTAACCGGTTATTTCATCTGTAAAACGCCAACAACAGGCCTCCGCGCCACAGCAATGTGCCCGACACTGACTTCATTCATCCATAGTGATTAAAGGAGCACTCCACCCGACATCAACAATTCAGCACTGGGCAGAATCTGACTCCTCTCTAGTCTTGGGGTCCCCCTGCTAAAACCTGTGACCTGGGGTACCTACATTATCCCTCAACATTCTTCCCGAGGGCAATCACAGCCGGTGGCTCTGGCTTTGAGCGCTGGAGATCTGCCAACCATTGTGGCAGGATCTACCGGCCACTTTGTCACTATTGGGTCCTGTAATGAAGTGAGGAACAGTGGGAGGAACCGCAGAGTGCAGGACGAGCCCAAGAATCTTCTAGAAGAGTCAGATGCCTGTGCCCCCCCCAGCTGCGCTCTGTGGTATGATCCAACGTCCACTTTGTCACTATTGGGTCCTGTAATGAAGTGAGGAACAGTGGGAGGAACCGCAGAGTGCAGGACGAGCCCAAGAATCTTCTAGAAGAGTCAGATGCCCCCCCCGCCCCCCCAGCTGCGCTCTGTGGTATGATCCAACGGCCACTTTGTCACTGTTGTGTTCTCTAGTGAAGTAGGGGAATGGTGGGATGAACCAAGCAGCACAGTGGGGGGTCCAAGAATCTGACATCTACAGAAGAGTCGGTTTCTGTGGGTTCTCCAGCTGGCGGGTTCTTTGAGATACATATTCAATGTCTTCTTTGCAGGGGGCACATTATTGGAAAGTTGTATTTTAGTGACACAGCTATATAGCGTCTGCTTACAGGACACAATACCCTTTATGTCTCCCATACACAGCTGGACAGAACCATTCGCAATAGTGCCGGGTCCCATCCTGAAGTCATCACGTTGTAAGGAAATGTATTTCATATTCCTTGTTTCCCGTGTAATAGTCCCAGGACCGGGTCACTGTCTACTCTTTGTTCTTGCTGAAGGACCAGACGGTATTTCTGGTTTCCTCTGTGACATTCCAGCCCGCTACCCCATTCCTGGGGAAGATTTATAGATGGCCACCTGCAGGGCCTCATTCATCAAAGCATCTGAAAGAAGGACTGAGCGGGCTCCCCATCCTCTAGATGGATCTCCTTCACTCCTGATAGAATATTGGTTTCCTATAGAGCGTAGAAGGATGAGAACCTCTGTAGGGCTTTCATTGCTGTCTGGGACTCCATTGGGAAGATCAGTGACAACCCTGTGACAAGAATTAAAGAGTGGAAACGGGGTCACAGTGACAGGAAGCAATTCAACAGTTTCCAAATCAGCTGCTGGAGTGACCCCAACATTCTTCAGATTCTTTCCAGTACAAGTATTTCCTAAAGCCCCTAAGAAGGAAGTCCCCTATAACTCCATATCCTAAAGCCCTGAAGAAGGGAGTCCCCTATAACTCCATATCCTAAAGCACCGAAGAAGGGAGTCCCCTATAACTCCATATCCTAAAGCCCCGAAGAAGGGAGTCCCCTATAACTCCATATCCTAAAGCCCTGAAGAAGGGAGTCCCCTATAACTCCATATCCTAAAGCCCTGAAGAAGGGAGGAGTCCTCCTATAAATCCCCATCCTAAAGCCCCGAAGACGGGAGTCCCCTATAACTCCATATCCTAAAGCCCTGAAGAAGGGAGTCCCCTATAACTCCATATCCTAAAGCCCCGAAGAAGGGAGTCCCCTATAACTCCATATCCTAAAGCGCTGAAGAAGGGAGTCCCCTATAACTCCATATCCTAAAGCCCTGAAGAAGGGAGTCCCCTATAACTCCATATCCTAAAGCCCTGAAGAAGGGAGTCCCCTATAACTCCATATCCTAAAGCCCTGAAGAAGGGAGGAGTCCTCCTATAAATCCCCATCCTAAAGCCCCGAAGACGGGAGTCCCCTATAACTCCATATCCTAAAGCCCTGAAGAAGGGAGTCCCCTATAAATCCCCATCCTAAAGCCCCGAAGGGAGTCCCCTATAACTCCATATCCTAAAGCCCCGAAGAAGGGAGTCCCCTATAACTCCATATCCTAAAGCGCTGAAGAAGGAAGTCCCCTATAACTCCATATCCTAAAGCCCTGAAGAAGGGAGTCCCCTATAACTCCATATCCTAAAGCCCCGAAGAAGGGAGTCCCCTATAACTCCATATCCTAAAGCCCTGAAGAAGGGAGTCCCCTATAACTCCATATCCTAAAGCCCCGAAGAAGGGAGTCCCCTATAACTCCATATCCTCAAGCCCTGAAGAAGGGAGTCCCCTATAACTCCCACTCCTAAAGCCCTGAAGAAGGGAGTCCCCTATAACTCCCATTCCTAAAGCCCCGAAGAAGGGAGTCCCCTATAACTCCCATTCCTAAAGCCCTGAAGAAGGGAGTCCCCTATAGCACTCGAAACTCGGCTTGTTATGCAACTTATCAATAGACTTCCTTCCTTGCACGGTACCACGGGTCTGGGCCCCTTTGTTGGACATTATGTATAGCACTAAAAACCTACGGAGGTTGTGGCCCATTGGAGAGATTTCCCATCACTTCCTGTCACTGGGAGGAGATTTTCACAGCAATAAATCACTACCAGAGGCTCTAACCATTCTTTGTTCTATCCAAACCTAAACAAATGGACGGAAATGGCCTTTAACCATTTCCTGTTGACTTTAGCACGTATGTGCCGGCGCAGAGGGTGGGCTTTAGCCCGATGTTCCGTTCGTGCATTCAGTAACCAATGGGATGGGTTTTTCCGATTATCGGGAATCCTCTGGTCGTGTAGACGCCCCTTAAAGGGCCAGTCGGAGCAGGCGTCAAGGGGTTAAAAGATGAAGCATCCATGCCTGACGAATGTCCCAGCGGTCTGTACACTCAGTGCTGGTAAGGTGGGATTGGTGGACACGATGAAGGAGGCCCAGCGCGTGTTGCAGCGGGCGCCGCCTCTCGCGTTTGTCGCCGCGGAGCCCTGCCACAGGAAGCAGGTTTGCAAACAATTAACCTGAGAGACGCAGTGCGAGGAGAGGACGCTTCCTCGGCGTTTGGACACGGACTGAACATTGTTTTGCTTCTTCCTCTGGAGGCCCCTGTGGTAACATCAAGCTCCACGTCTGGCTCTTTCCTCTGATTTATTACTAGAGCCAGGATCACAGCCAGATTGGCTCATCCGCCGCCGCCGCTGCCCGGGAGCCATCGCAACATAAGAAAAAGATCAACTCCTTCCACACAATGCACATTTCCTCCCTTCACTGCAAACTAAGAGTGCTGGTGTGGACCAAAAACCCATTTACTTCAGTTTTACACAGAGAAGGGGAAATGCTGACCCGGAACGCCGGACACAAACACTCTGATAGATATATTCTCCTCAAAGGATATAAATCCACATTGTAGGTACAGTTATTATCTCGTAAAAGTAGCTGTGACATCATCACTGTGCTGTACATAGCCTGAGCAGAGCCTTGGGAGGGACCCAGCAGGCCCAGCCCACTACAGGTGGGGGCGGAGACAAGACCAGTCACCCTGCACAAGAAGAGAGAGCAGCAGTGACCGGTCTTTATTACAGGAGGGGGCGGAGACAAGACCAGTCACCCTGCACAAGGAGAGCAGCAGTGACCGGTCTTTATTACAGGAGGGGGCGGAGACAAGACCAGTGGAGGCAGGGGGCTTGGTTGAAGGCGTGGAGGGGTATCAGGCCTCCCTGACTTGCAGGAGTCTCTCTCCGGGTGTGTGGCTGTCTGTCTCTTATCACCCTAGATTTTGTTCTTTAAGATTTTTGAAAAATGGCTGCGTGCATAGGTGACGGGTTGGGCCTCTTAGGCCTTCATGTAAATAGTTGGCGGATCTTTAGGCGTGAGGCTGTTTATGCAGCAATGAGGCTTTGCCTATCTGTATATATGTATATAACTGAATATTTTTTTAATGTTTTGATTTCTGTTCAGTTCATATTATGGTTATGTTTTGTTACTTTTTTATATAAACGTTGCTTGAGTCTTTTAATAAAAAGATTAGCAGCAAGGACATACTCGTGCGGCAAAGTTGTCATGGTCAGCTGAGACTTGTAGTCCGTGCCGGGACAAGGTTTTTTAGGCCAATGAGCTGTGAACTACTTCAGCAGTATAGGGTGCAGGTTGCGCCCTTTTTGCACCCCGTCCCATGCTCACGGTGGCCCCCCCCTTTGCCCTGGGCCCGGCTCTTCTTGTAGCCCAGCAGGCCATGTACAGCTCCGTCTCCTCCCGGTAAACCAGTTTCATTCCGTGGCTGACAATAAACGTTACTCCGACGGCCACAAATGTCTCCTGAAGCCTCCCCTGTAATGATGTGGAAGGCCAGAGAGAAGCCCCTCCTCCCCCCGGTTTCCTGCGGCTGGAGTGATAGATGACAGCTGTCATTCTGTCACAGGGAAATGGCACAGATGGGACCGCCGTGATATATGGGGCCGCAGAACAGGAAATCAGACCTACGCTGACCGAGACATTCCCACATCCACTGCAACAAAGAAATACGCCGTCATCTATGGACTAGAGGAGGCCGCAACGCACGGACTACCACTCCCAGCGTGCTTTATAGTACAATCATTACTGCAGTAGGGAATGCTGGAAACGCTGAGGATTGTAGTGCTTCAGGGAGATTAGGACATTCCCAGTAGAGGTTGTCAGGTCTAGGACTGATCTGGAGGCATACAGAGTGAGGGCTTTGTAGTGGGGCAGTCAGTGGGGGCAACAATGGCCATAGCAGCCCGTGCAGTTGTTATGGGGCCCTGGGGTAGGAGGGGGCCCCTGATTAGGAAAGCTAAGCTGTGAGGTTTCCAGTATAGAATGGCTGAAGTCTGACGTCAGGGTCTGCCACCCCCTACAGAGAGAATCATCCGGGGGGAGCCCCATGATCCATGGTTACGCCCCCGTGTAGGAGGGGACACCGTCCATATCTATGAGGCAGAGAGAGGATTATATTCCAGCTCACACACTACAAACACTCCGCAGCTTCCTGTACATCCCATCTGTGGGGTGACAACACATGTGGAGATCTGACCACTCGTCTCTCCCATAGATGGTACAGAGTGGCCTCCTCTTATCCCCACCCCGGAGACCTACGCTGAATGGGCCCCGCAGTTACACCGGGCTCTCGGGGCCCTTTGCTGTCACCTCTGGTACACCGGGAATAATCACCAAAATCTTATTTTTTGGGAGGTGGCTCAGTACAAGGGTGGGCAGCTCCGGCCCTCCAGCTGTGGTGGAACTACAAGTCCCATGAGGCATTGCAAGACCGACAGTTACAGGCATGACTCCCAGAGGCAGAGGCATGATGGGATTTGTCGTTAAAGCTCAGCTGGGGGGGCCGGAGTTGCCCGCCCCTGGCTCAGTGTGTGGTTGGCTGATTTGGGGAAGCAGCGAGGGGTTGTACAGAACAGGAAGGCACAGCCTACATGAGGGTGACAACGCTGCTCTGAATTCAGGAGCAGTGCAGCATTGTTGTCACCCCATCACAGGACTTCACTGGCAGGGTTATTAGAAGCTTGTGGGACAAACAGATGTATTTATAATGAATGCTGCAGCCAATGTTTTATGAAATGGGAGGTCACAGTTCTACTATACGCCTGCCCAAGCGGCCTGCCTGCTTCCTGTGACATAGTCCAATGGAGACCAATCACAGCCTATGTAACGTCTACAGACTCTGACGCACCGGTACAAAGAGCGACTGTCCTGTGGTATCATCCGAACCTCGCACAGCGTTTGTACACATGAATATAACAGAAGGCAGTGGCGTAACAATAGCCATAGCGACCCAGGCGGCCGCTATGGGGCCCGGCCAGGACACCGCCCTGATGCCGTGCGGGCCACCTGGGTCGCTATGGGTTCGGACGCACCGCTGTTCAGATCACCGTGATCTGTGCAGCGCTGCATTCTACTCCATAGCCGCTGCTGAGTCAATGAGAGTCAGCAACGGCGGTGGAGGAGGCTGGACATTGCGGGGAGGAGGAGGCGGGGCCCGGGGGGGGTCAGCATCAGAGAAGGAGGCGGGGCCGGTGACGGAGGAAGAAGAGGCGGACAGGTAAGGAGTGTGATCAGCCCACCTGAGGGTGACCCTGCAGAGCCCACCATAGAGAGTCTATGAGGTATGTGGGCTCTTCAAGGGGTGTAACTATAAATCACGGGGCCCCATACAAAATTTTGCTATGGGGCCCTGTGATTTCTAGTTACACACCTGACAGAAGGCCTTTATTTTAGCTGAATAAAAGTTGGAAAATTTCAGCCACTTCCCCGCTGTCCTCTATGGATGCTGCAGCTCTACATCCTCTGAGGACCTCGGCAGACGGGAGCGGGGGACATGTGACCCTCCAGGAGTCCCCAGGAATCTATGGAGGAGACCAGACTGGGGCGAAGGATGGACCCAAATTCCCTCCAGATGCTCCTTTCACCATAACACTATTGTATCATCTTGGTACGAAGCCGCAGCCTATGTTGGCACTCCAGTAACAATCCAGCGAGCGCAGAATGCGTGCCACGACCGCAGCTTAGCGCACCTTCACAGCCATGGAGTATGATTGATGCCCCCGGCTAATCCTCTAAGTAGGGCAGCCGCCATATAGGGAACAATGTATATTTATACCGCGACAAAGCGGGACAACGGAGAACCGCCAGCAGCCTCTGTACACCCCCC
>NW_017307728.1:321449-321704 GCF_000935625.1 Nanorana parkeri
TGTCATCTGCGTGTCACGGTTGGAAAGGCCGCAGAGAGAAATACACGGATACAAAACAGCAACATCCCAGCCATAAAGAGGACCTGTCTACACTGCATGGAGAACACTGAGCCGGTCACATCAGTCTCTGTACAGAGGAGCTTACACTCTAATGTCCCCCCACAGTCACATCAGTCTCTGTACAGAGGAGCTTACACTCTAATGCCCCCTCCCCCACAGTCACATCAGTCTCTGTACAGAGGAGCTTACACTCTA
>NW_017307728.1:322250-324741 GCF_000935625.1 Nanorana parkeri
TCCATTCATCCTGTAAATGAGAAGTCGGAGAGGGGCGGGAGCGAGGAGGCAGTCATGTGACCTGTCACTTTGTACCCCTCCGCCGCAGTGACGGTGAGCGACACTAGAAGATGGACAGCGATGTGTCAGCGGCGTGTAACACGAGTGGATGTGACACACACGCGGCCCGTGTTCTGTGACACGATGACATACAATCTGATGTAACCAAACGCAGAGAGGGAGATCCATGTGATTTGTGTGCCAGCTAATTACAGCTTTCTCCATGTTCTATAGGAGACACTGCAAGGCGGGAGTTATGTCACCGCAAACAATACAGGACAGAAACAAAGGAAACACATTGTATCCGAGATCGGGAGAGTCTGCCGTTTCCGATACATTGCAATCACTATACAAGATTCCCCAAGTGCGGGAAAAGTATCACCGCCAAACCCTTCTCCATAGAAGCTCCACATACTGCACTGATGATGGCCGACAAGCCCTAACAACTCGGTGTAGTCTGGAGGAAGCCGCTCTGTAGTATTCGGCTGGATCTGGAGGGACGGCTGGTTGTTTCTCTTTTGGTCAAAATCAAGTGTAGTATCTGTTCTCATCAGTGAGAATGGTGCCATCTTCGGACCGGGGATGGCAGTCTAGTACTCCCTGGAATGATAGCTGGGTGCTTTGGGGGGGGTTCCTTTTATTTCTGGGTTGATTCTAGCATGGTGCCCCCAGTTGTAGGCAGGAACCCCTCTAGCGCTAGTGCCTTCTGGTAGAAATGGGGCTTTCTATGGTCAAGCACGGAGCTCCCAGTGATGTGGCCCTTGGGGTTGGCACCCCGGGGGGTGCATGGCTCCAGACACCCCATGATGGCCCATGATGGGTGGTCAGTCAGCCGATGAAGACACTTTATAAACACTGGAGAGCGCCGAGCTTCACCTGCTGGCCGCCCATTACAGTGATCCACTCTTATCTGTCTGAATGGGAAGCATCTATACTGGGGATGAGGCGAGTCATAAGGCAGCCCCCCTCACTCTAAAAAAAGGGGGTACAGGGCGGTCACAGTGTCAGTAAGCTGGAAGCAGAAATGTAAATCAAGGCAAAAACCAAATTCCACAGCCCGGTGTGTGTGCCGCCCGCGTACGCCGTCGCTGAGACCGCTGTTCCATAACACCGAGCGCGGCTACGAGGCGTCTCCCGAGAAGGCTACTTGAAGGATTTGTCTTTCTTGGAGGTTGTGATCTAAGCCGCATGAAGAGAACCTCCCCCTACTGTAAATGTTTCTTTGCCTAGGTAGATGCCACCCCCCCTCCACTGCCCGGCTCTCAGGCCTCCTTTTACATTATGTCTGTGAAGGTTCTCATTAGACATGTGCGATTCGTTTCGTTACGAATCGAAATTCGTACGAATGTTCCTGAAATTCGGAAATTCGGAAGCATCCGAAATCCGAATGGCAGTTTCCGAATTATATCCGAAATACGAAATTCCGTTAACAAATTTCGGATCTGAATTTCTTTGAAGCGGGAACTAATATTACCCCCTGTAAAGTGTAAATGAGGTTGAACAACATGACAAGATTTTTTTTTATCCGAGATACGGATCCGCTGCTGCTGATGCATTACAATACACAGGCAGGAAATACGAAATTCCGTTGACGTATTTTCGTTCCGTTACGAACATTCGTTATATTGAAGGTAAAAAGCAAAGTACATTTATATTGGAGTTGATGGTAGTTTTTTTTTTTAAGTCCGAAATACGAAATTCGGATCCGGAATCCGTTAACGGAATTCGTATTTCGGATAAAAAAACAACTACCACATCGACTCCAATATTAACAAAGGTATTTCTGCTTTTTAACTTCATCATAACGAATGTTCGTAAAGTTACGAAAATATAACCGCCACTAACGAAAATTCGTATTTCGTACGAATCCGAAATGAGTTCAGTTACGAATTACGAAATACGAAATAACGGATATTCCGAAACGAAACAGAACGAATTTTCTGACGGCGCACAAGTCTAGTTCTCATTCATCCGGGTCACATGGTATATCTGTCAAAAATGCGGCCAGGGCAACTGGACTCGCTGTATTGTTCTCGACGACGTTCCGCTGGTCATCCGACCAGCTTCCTCAGTACAGAAATCAGAATTGAATCTCAGAATTGGGAAAGCCGGTCGGCTGACCAGCGGAACGTCTTCGAGATAAATCCAGCCGGTCCAGCTGCTTTGATTTCTTTTTTTTACAGATATTTCTTTTGCAGAAGTTTTCAGATTATCCCTAAAAAATACCAAAATCTATCAAACAGGATTCACCCCCCTCAGACTTCCATAGGATTCACCCACCTGGAGAGATTCCCCCATTCCTAGATGGCACTGCTCACTCCCAGAGCTGCCGTGTCCTACTATCCGTCACACAGAGGAGCCGCACATCACGTTACAGATTATTATTATTATACGCGGGAACTTTATTGTTTGGGGATTTTTATTGAAAAACAGCTTTCTCTGCATTGGTGAC
>NW_017307728.1:325807-330616 GCF_000935625.1 Nanorana parkeri
TACGACGGACTTCTCTTATTTGCTCTATTTCGGCCTCTTACATTTATTTTTGTTGATCTTCCTGCAGTCCAGTGAGCTCCGGACTTCCTGTAATGAGCTGACAACGCCGCCTCTGCTGTACTGAAATCGGAGATCTCTGTGGTACAGAACACCTCTATATTGGAGAAGATGAGAGGGGGAGGTGTTCTGTGGTGATACACTCCCTGTTTTAGGGTGACAACGCTGCTTCATAGATACAGTACAGAGTGACGGTTGTCACCGTGGAACATGAGGCGTGTTATAGGCAGGACCACCAGGTGAAAAAAGAAGACTAATGCAGCCGCCATGTCTAAGGCCTGGACGCTGCAATGTTACAATGTTGCTTTTGGGGTTTAGATACACTTTAGAGATAAGTGGTAAGTTTCATGTTAGGGGCGATACACCTCGTGGGCGGAGCGGCCCCGGCGAGCAGTCACAATAGGGCAGATTGCTGACATTTAATAACGTCTTTATTTTCCATATAAATGATATTTTGTAGCGAGCTGATCAGAGCGCGATTCATCGACGTGACCACCTCCGGACCTGACCGAGCCAACCAATCACATCTGGCCGCGTTGGATACATTTTGGGCTACTGTGACAGCTAAAACAGCCAATCGGATTCTTCGCTCCTCCCACTTTCAGGCGCATTGTCGGAGAAGTGTGATTGGTTTATCACTGTGATCAGGCAACCAATCAGGACATCTGTAGGGAGGATCAGTCCATAGAAATTAATGTGTTGGGTCTCTGTACTTCCTATGGACGGAGATCCCTGAGAGGAGGTCTGATCACTCGCAGTACTCTGGACGCGTGGCCCCCCCTCCCCCTCCCGGCGGCGTCCACCTGTAAGGACAGATCAGAGTGACACTTTCAAGACCTTTATCAGAATATAAATATTTGCCATCCAGGATTAAATATGAAAAGCAGGAAGAGCGGAGCGCGCTGTGGAGGGTTAGTACATGATATTAGGCGGGTGAGGGGCATCACAATGGCAGATGTGTCCCTTCTGTGTACACAGCACCGGCTCTGTCACCATCAACACTTCATCAGACCCGAGAGCTCCGGGGTCACCGACAACACAACTCCACCGAGGAGCCGCCATCAGTGGCCTGGGTTCCTGACACTACAAGGCCCAGCACATCTTCTGCCCAATCAGATGCGTCCCAATGTAACCAACATCAAGTCCCATCTGACTGTGCACTGCATCTCCTGCTGCTGGGGAACTACAAGTCCCAACCTCCTCCAGAAGATACATCATTGCACACTATCAGTGTCTGTACTCCGTTACAGTATAGGTAAGCTGCTGCTGAGGAACTACAAGTCCCAGCATTGCCCAGCAGGTGTAACATTGTATACTATCAGTGTCTGTACTCCATACAGGTCTAGGTTTCCTGTATCTTCTGCTGAGGGACTACAAGTCCCAGAACACAGCTTCTCTCTTCAGTCTGTTCAGTTAAGATTTTAAAATGAGAGAGAGAAGCTGATTGGCGGGTCAAAAAATACATTGTATGTGTATACACCATGTCAGTGTTCAGTGGTTACATTGTATGTGTATACACCATGTCAGTGGTTACATTGTATGTGTATACACCATGTCAGTGGTTACATTGTATTTGTATGTCAGTGGTTACATTGTATTTGTATGTCAGTGGTTACATTGTATGTGTATACACCATGCCAGTGGTTACATTGTATTTGTATGTCAGTGGTTACATTGTATGTGTATACACCATGCCAGTGGTTACATTGTATTTGTATGTCAGTGTATAGTGAATCGAGAGCGTCCCTCGCCATGACGGTGGCCTGCAGCGAGGGGCCGGCAGAGGGAAGTGTCAGCAAAGCGCTGTCTTAATATAACCAAACTTGAGGCTTTTTATCCCGGAAGATTTATGGAGTCATTGTAAGGATGCCCAAGCAAACATCTGTCAATAAATTGAATGCCGGCTGCGGGATTTATACTCAGGACGAGAATTTCTCATTAAGGGCACATTAGCAGTGTTGGGATCATAAATAGTGCAGCGCGGGATGCCGGGGCTCCGGAGTTGTCATTAAAACACCATCTCAGAACTAATGAAGAACTGATGGAAGGACACTAACGATCCCGCAGCCTCTGCAGAGACAGGAGAGCGGATTTATCTGCAATTCCATCCCTCTCAGCCAAACACTGCAAGAGGCTGACCTGGAGCTGCACCCAGGACTACAAGTCCCAGCTACCCCCCCCGGTGTCACCGGTCTATCAAACCATGACTCAAAGGACGTTTGTTGTCTCCAGCAGTGGGATCCATGGACGGGGAGAATGGCGGAGAGAGGTGACTATGCGCGGGATCCATGGACGGGGAGAATGGCGGAGAGAGGTGACTACGTGCGGGATCCATGGACGGGGCGAATAGCAGAGAGAGGTGACTACGTGCGGGATCCATGGACGGGGCGAATAGCAGAGAGAGGTGACTACGTATATCACACATCTATAATCACCCATCGAGAATGCCACTCGACAACAGCGAACACCCACTTCCCCATCTGTCGGGACAGCTGCGATGTGCGGCGGCCCTTCATACCCGAGCGCCATCTCCGCGCCGTTAAACCTCTGATTACAACAACAGATTTATTAGCTGTAATTAAAGCGAATAAACTGAATTTTCCGCACTTCCCGGACTACAACAGAGACGGGGGACGGGCGCCCCTCAAAATTCTGCCCTAATGGCGTTTGCTCATCAACCACCTGTCCTATCAGATTCATGGCATTCTAGGACAGGTCTACTAAACTGTGCTACACAGGTCCCCACCTGCGCAGGAAGGCCCGCTGTCTTCTATGTCACTTCTAGTTCCTTACACTGCAGAATGGCCGCCCCCATAGTGCGGAGGATAGGTGCACTTAAAGTAACGGTAATCCCTATTGAGTTTCATTGGGCACCTGTAGTCTCCATTAGCAGTCCATGTGACAGGAGGACAACACAGGAGCACAATTGAGAGACAGGACAGAGTGTTGTCACCCTATAACAGGAAGTGCCTGAACAAGGACTGCCATGGCGGGATCACCTGGGATTGTTATAATGAAAGCTGCAATATAAAATAATGACATGAACGCGTTCTGCGCCGATCTAGTGGCCGGGTTACGCGATAACGCGATCTGTCGCTGGGCGGAGATGTTGCGGCAACATTCCAGCGCACATTCAGGATTCCAGAAACCTTCCTGTCGCCTCCGGAAAGAAGATTTAAGGAAGAGCTGCGTCATGTTTTTTTGTACAGAGCCGGAGAAGAGCCTGCGGCAAAACTGACGCCGATCCCCGAGAGGATAAAAACACTGAGGATGTAGATGACGGAAAGTGAAGACGACGCGGCTCTGACTACCTCCCACTCCACATCCCATACTCGTGCCAGGCTGAACGACGCGTGGACTACAACTCCCAGCAAGCCCTTTAAGCATCCTATACACACCAAGGGCAGCAAATCGAATGTATTCCTCCACTCAGCTCAATACTGTGATTGGGGTAACGGGGAGCCATGGGGAGGGAGGGCCATACACAGGGGGCGGAGATCGCAGAGTTTCTGTTTACAGGCAATTTATGAATCAGTGAATATGACTTTCACCAAGCATTCACTGGTGGTGAATCACTGACGGTCAATTACAACACATGCCCCAGGCAGATTCACCTTCATTGGGGAGAAGCACATAGAAGGAGTAGGAGAGGGTCTGGCAGTGAGCGATGTGCTCTGTCCGGCTCTGTGAGTGAAGCACGTTGGATATCAAGAAAAAAGCAGCAGAAGTGTAACATGTTTGTATCTGCGGTGAATGCTTGCTGAATGTCAGATTCACTGTTTTTTAAACATGCCACTTAGGGGGGTCTATTTATAAACAATTTGCACCGCCATTCACCCTATGGATCTGCGTGAACATTCGTTCTGTGTGAATGCACCGACACCAATACTAGAAGATTTCCTCTGACCGGTAAGTGCCGCAAGCGAACATGGAGCCAGCTCACCGTGCGATCAGGAAGCCGGGCGGCAAGTAATGACCCACCTCCTGACATCCTGATTGGCCGGAAAGCTGGCCCCATGCTGATTGGTCGGGAAGCAGGCTTCCTGGCAAATCAGCACTGAGCTGCACGAACAGCCATCTCCATGCCGATTGGCTGGGAAGCCGGCCAATCATACTCAAGCCGGCCAAACAACATACAGCTGGCTTCCTGGGCAATCAGGAAGCCGGGTGGTATGTCATTACCCACTGCCCGGCTTCCTGATTGCCTGGGAAGCCTGCTCCATGCCAACGGAAGCACCGGTATCGGCGAGTATTCAAAGCAAAGCATCGGTACTCGATACCAAAAAAACGGAAATCGGTGAATTCCTAGTTCTTAGTATATTTTCTTTTCAGGATGAGTGTGAGATAATACTACATCATGGCCACTAGATGGAGCTGAGGAGCAGCGGGAATAATTTCATCAGCTCCATCTAGTGGCCATATTGCAGAATTACACCTGGAAATACAACAACTAAGAGTGTTCATTTTTGCCTCTATGTGCACAGAGGGAACGTTCACAGAGGTTTGCGGGGCGAATGGATCTGCAGATTGTTTATAAATAGACCTCTTAGTGTTCAATCCTCCTGTAGATGGTAATATACTCTTATGTATATGAACCCTACAGTGATGGGTCCCTCAATGACTGATGGAGAAATGAACATGATGAGAGAGAGAGAGAGAGAGAGAGAGAGAGATGAGAGAGATAATAGAGAGAGAGAGAGAGAGAGAGAGAGAGAGAGAGAGAGAGAGAGATAATAGAGAGAGAGAGAGAGA
>NW_017307728.1:331028-332409 GCF_000935625.1 Nanorana parkeri
AGATAGATAGATAGATAGATAGATAGATAGATAGATAGATAGATAGATAGATAGATAGATATGAGATAGATAGATATGAGATAGATAGATATGAGATAGATAGATATGAGATAGATATGAGATAGATAGATATGAGATAGATAGATGGATAGATAGATAGATAGATAGATATGAGATAGATAGATAGATAGATAGATAGATAGATAGATAGATAGATAGATAGATAGATAGATAGATATGAGATAGATAGATAGATATGAGATAGATAGATATGAGATAGATAGATATGAGATAGATAGATAGATAGATAGATTTATAATACATCTTCCGGTTGATTCCCGTGGAACACGGATGCAAGCCCGGATCATACTGACTCAGTGGTTAAGGTCTCTTGTCCACAAGTCGTATTATTTCCAGATATGAGGAAACAATGGCGTCACAATGGCGATTTTGTTTCCTGTGTGACGCGGATGTCAGCAGAAAGGCGCAGAGCGGAGTAGGGAGCGATCAGAAAGTTAAGTATCTCTTTGGCTGACAGAGTAAATTATTCCGCCGCTCCCCGGCACTCGGCAAAATACAAATGTATTTCAATTCCGATGAAATTGTCGCTCTCTCTCTCTCTCGGAGCGCTGGGGGGTCCTTGTCTTTAGATATTTAAACGAGAGAGAGAGAAGGAGAGAGAGTTTAAGTAATCGCGGCGCTATTACAAAATTACCCTTAAACACAGAAAACACCTTTACTTTGTTACAAGATGCAATTGACACTTTTTGTCTAATGGCGTCGGGAGAGAGAAAGGGGGAGAAATACAAATTCTTGCCTTAATGTGATTTTTGAAGTTCTCTTCCCCCATCTTGTGTGCTGGGAAATGAGATGTTGGATTGCGTCGCCTTTTGTCACATCGCCGTTTAATTCCAGGTACTTATAGCGCGGTAATTTGTCTCCGTGTCAGAAGTTTCCCCAAAGTTTCCCCCCCCCACTCCCCACCATAAAAGACTTTTTAATGAGCGCTGACAAAGAGGCGCAACGGCATCGATTTCAATTATCTGTGTTTCTCGATTGTAACCCGGCAACCAACCGTAGCGGCACGGAAGAGGGGGGAGGGGGACATCACCGAGCGCCGCGCTGGCGCTCTCCTTTACATTTCGATGAATGCGTTTCGTTGTACGCAGAGCGCGGCGGTGATTGACAAGAACATACCTCTGTATATTATGCACGTGCCGTATATTGAATATATTAGGGGGGGATATATCCCGCGCAGTTAAACATGGCTCTATTATCCGCTCATTTGAGAAAACATTATATTGGAGGCGGGAACATCTGTCAAACCATTTTTACAGAAACTATTATCTTTCTTTTTTACGCCTTTTTTTTTTTTTTTTTT
>NW_017307728.1:332581-344123 GCF_000935625.1 Nanorana parkeri
TTTGGTATTTGCAAATAAAAAAGCGGTTTTAATAGGTTTCCGGGTATTTTTAACGTACACATAATCAGGCGCGGCGGTGCCGCTACGCGAGGTACCTATTACTCTGCGGCACGCCGCCGGATATTTTATAAAAGGCGAGAGCGCGGAGATGGAGAGACGCGTTTTCAATCGAGTAGAGCCGAGATTTGGCTCAGGCGATGGCGCACACCTAGGCGCCGCGATAGCGAACAACACAGAGATTTGCATTCAAGTCTACGGAAGCTGTTCACACCTTTGCGATTTGTCACGCGGTAGAAATCGCCTGTGGCGCAAAAAAAGGTACGGGAGCTGTTTTTCGAGCGGGACGGTTGGGGTCTCGTAGACATCTCTACGCGCGGAAAACGGCGCGTCAACCGCGCGGTTTGCGAAGGAAGATCGCTCAGATAAAAACGTGCGACAAACACGTGAAGTCAGCTCACCAGCGCAATCGCCTAGATCTGAACCGAGCCTAACAGCTACTAGGGATGCAGCCTGCCCCCCACCCAACATTCTGTGGATGGGGGAACGGATTGATTTGCTGCTGGTGCTGTTATTCGCTCCCCAGGTTCCCGGTCCATGAGGCGGACATTCTTGGGGGAAGGCGAGGTGGAGGGCTCTGGGTCGGTCATCGCTATACATTGCGATTATATTGTATCTATTCCTGAATACGCGCTCGTACTTGTTATACATTACCAGTCACCTCCAGGAACGCGCGACGCTCCTGTGAATGAACCTCGCCGGGGGAAATTTACATCAGAAAGCAGAAGACATTTTCCTATTGCGAGGGGCCACAAAAGACTACAAATCTGCAATTACCCGCCGTGCCACCAAACGCCGTCCTCCGCCATGTTGTACGGACGTCTCCTGTCACCGGCAGCTTTTCTTTTCATACATTGCGCCACAAGCACGCAGGATTTCATGTCAGGATAGAACAAACTTTTTACTTCCGGAGAGCAGAAAAAAAAACCCGATGTCGTCACACGGTGAACTTTTCATGACGGTCTCTCTATAGATTCACCTGCCATGTGAACGTGGAATCCTTTGAAGGAACTCTAGATTCACCGCTCCTATTCTATAGTATAGAGCAGTGATGGTGAGCCCGAGTGCCCAAACTGCATCACTAAACCGACTTATGCATTTCAAAGTGCCAACCCCGCAACCGCAACCTCTGCAGGCTCTTATATGGTCTGCACGTGCTCTCAGGGGGGCTGTGTGGGCTCTCAGGGGCGCTGTGTGGGCTCTCAGGGGGGCTGTGTGGGCTCTCAGGGGGGCTGTGCGGGCTCTCAGGGGGGCAGTGTGGCTCTCGGGTGGTCTATAAGGGCTTTCAGGTGGTTTATATGGGCTCTCTGTAGCGGGCTCTCAGGGGCACTGTGTGGGCTCTCAGGGGGGCTGTGCAGCTCTGAGGTGGTCTGTACAGGCTCTCATGGGGGCTGTACGGGCTCTCAGGGGTGCCATGTGGGCTCTCAGGGGTGCTGTGGGGGCTCTCAGGCGGTCTATAAGGGCCCTGAGAGACCTCAGCGAGGCGAGCAAGGCCGGTCGTGCATATCTTTAGGAGTGCCCATATGTTAATCCGAATCTAGGCTCGTGTGCCAGTAGAGAGGGCCCCGCGTGCCAAAGGTTCGCCACAACTGGTATAGAGGATGGCAACACAGCGAGGTGGCCTTATTATCTGTCTGAGAGTAGATGATGGTTGTCATTATCGGTGGTGCTGTATGACCCCATGAGACCCCCCCCAGTCAATAGATGGTGCCTGGAGGGCATTGGTTGGATCAGATTTATATCTATAGGATGTAACTTAGTTATCAAATCACAAGAGGAGAGACTGATGTGTGCCAGACATTTGTGAACACAGCCAAGACCTGCACAGGCACCAGGATGTCATCTCTGAGCCGACATCACAGTCCAGGAAGTAAATGGTGACCCCTTGATGATGCCTGAACAAAGATGGTGCCGAGAGAAAAGCAGATGAAGGCATTACCCAGGGGAGTCCTGTGATCTCTGTGAGAGGGAATACATACCTGGAAGTGTTACATTGACACAATATGTAACATGAATGAACTTTTGCTCCCCCCTCCCCCGCACCCCCGGCACATTGCGCAATCTCTGACCGTCGGAGGTGACTTTACACGTGAACGGTCACCATGGCATCTGCCGCTCACCCGTGTGACGGCCTAACGTGCGATTTTTAAGTAACTCGTCACCCGGAATCTGCAGCTGGAAGGAGACGGAGAGCTCCCAATCTTGGCATGTGATGAATGCGGCTCTTTTCTAGGCAGCGTCGGGGACGGCTGGAGAACACACTTCTTATTGAGAGCGGGAATTGTTGACTGACATCCATCAATCACCCCTTCCCTCTCCAGAAAGCCGACACTCCATAAACAGGGCAGGAAAGCTAATATGCAGATCGGGAGGCAATTAGAGCCGGGGGAGGGGCAGATGCACAGAGCACATTGTAACACCCCCACCCTCCCCCCCTGGATTCGGGGGCCTCTCTTATATGTGCAGAAAATCTCTTGCTAAGTACGGCCATAAAAATCAGGTCGTTACGTTTCCAGAAACAGCGCGCCGCCATTGATTGCGCCTTCCAGGAAATGGAAGGGTCAGATATCAAAGCTCGCAGCCGACAATTAATAGGAGACGCCGACACCGGACAGATCGCTGACCATGAACGTGCAGCATTGCAACAGTCCCACCACTCCCTACCGCGTCAATGTCCATGGGGCCCCTATGGGTTACCTGCTTCATTGTGAATGGTGCCCCTATGGTTTACCCACTTCATCGTGAATGGGGCCCTATCGGTTACCTGCTTCATTGTGAATGTGGGCCCTATGGGTTACCTGCTTCATTGTGAATGGGGGCCCTATGGGTTACCTGCTTCATCTTGAGTGGGGTCCCTATGGTTAACCTACTTCATTGTGAATGTGGGCCCTATGGGTTACCTGCTTCATTGTGAATAGGGGCCCTATGGTTTATCTGCTTCATTGTGAATGGGGGCCCTATGGGTTACCTGCTTCATCTTGAGTGGGGTCCCTATGGTTAACCTACTTCATTGTGAATGGGGCCCCTATGGTTTACCTGCTTCATTGTGAATGGGGCCACTATGGTTAACCTACTTCATTGTGAATGGGGTCCTATGTTTTACCTGCTTCATTGTGAATGGGGCCCCTATGGGTTACCTGCTTCATTGTGAATGGGGGCCCTATGCTTTACCTGCTTCATTGTGAATGGGGCCCCTATGGGTTACCTGCTTCATTGTGAATGGGGCCCCTATGGTTAACCTGCTTCATTGTGAATGGGGCCCCTATGGTTTACCTGCTTCATTGTGAATGGGGCCCCTATGCTTTACCTGCTATGCTCAGAGCAATGTAGAAAATATTCCCATTCGATGAGCTTACTGGTTCCAGTTGGGCTGCTCACATCAAACAAGGATCCCTCCAGTGAGATAACCACGGGGGGGGGGCTAAAATGGTAACGAGTCTGAAACGCCTTCGTGGTTCTTTAGCAGCGTCACATAAAACAGCCAACGCGTTTTTCTGGGGCCAACACCACAGCCCCTTCCTCAGGGCTACAAACGTTGTTTGTAATATTAATATCTCTGATCCTTTTGCAGCCCTGATAGAGGAGCTGTGTTGTTGGCCCCCGAAACACGTTGGCTGTCTTATGGGGTGTTGGAAAAACAATGACAGCATTTTGGACTTTTGGCTCATCGCTGTAAAACGAGAACGCGTTTCTATCAGTATAAAGCCGATTCACAGATTTCCTATATGCGTACAGCGGCACAGAGCACCCCCCCCCCCTCCGTGCTCGGCACAGACGGGGTTACACAGATGTTACGGCGCGGTGACACGAGATGGAGCGTATTCCCGGCGCGGGCAGAAAGTGGCGTGTAGTTTTGGCACAAGTCAGCGTCTTGAAATGTTTGGCTGGAGCTGCGCATAATGTGCAGAGAAGGCCTCCAGGCACAAACGGCCTTTTTTTTACCAGACGCCGGAGACACGAGCGCAGTGTGTGTGTGTTATATACCGGAACATGAGACCAACCCCGTCCTTTCTGTCATCCCTGTCCTCACATTAACCCCCGCACTGCCTTCCTGCCCTGCAATGCCCTCCCACAATCAGATTTCTATCTGCCAGACAGAAACCTTACAGGGGGCAATGTACAACTACATCCATGTGTCACGGATTAACATTGATGCGAGTTGACTCAGTGGGCACAGCAGTGTGGGATGACTCAGTGGACACATTGCAAGCTGGCTCAGGCCATTGGTTACATTTAGTCATGCACTGCTGTCCCCTTCAGAGCTCAATGAAGCATGGGATGGAGTGGTATGAGCTGGCTCAGTGGGCACAGCAGTATGAACACCAGTTAGAAATTACTCAGTGGACACAATGCAAGCTGACTCACTGGTGTGAGCTGACCCTGTGGGCACAGTCATATGAGCTGGCTTTGCAAGCATAGTGGTATGAGCTGGCTCAGTAGTCACTGTGGTATGAGCTGGCTTTTCAAGCATAGAGGTATGAGCTGGCTTAGTAGGCACAGTGATATGAGCTGGCTCAGTGGACACAGTGGTATGTGCAGGCTCAATGGTCACAGTGGTATGAGCTGGCTCTGTAGTCACAGTGGTATGAGCTGGCTCAGTAGTCACAGTGGTATGAGCTGGCTTAGTGGGCACAGTGGTATGAGCTGGCTTAGTGGGCACAGTGGTATGAGCTGGCTCAGTGGGCACAGTGGTATGAGCTGGCTCAGTGGGCACAGTGGTATGAGCTGGCTTAGTGGGCACAGTGGTATGAGCTGGCTTAGTGGGCACAGTGGTATGAGCTGGCTTAGTGGGCACAGTGGTATGAGCTGGCTTAGTGGGCACAGTGGTATGAGCTGGCTTAGTGGGCACAGTGGTATGAGCTGGCTTAGTGGGTACAGTGCCCAGGCTCAATTGTCACAGTGGTATGAGCTTGCTTTGTGGGCACAGTGGTATGAGCTGGCTTAGTGGGCACAGTGGTATGAGCTGGCTTAGTGAGCACAGTGGTATGAGCTGGCTTAGTGAGCACAGTGGTATGAGCTGGCTTAGTGGGCAGAGTGGCATGAGCTGGCTCAGTAGTCACAGTGGTATGTGCAGGCTCAATGGTCACAGTGGTATGAGCTGGCTCAGTAGTCACAGTGGTATGAGCTGGCTTAGTGGGCACAGTGGTATGAGCTGGCTCAGTAGTCACAGTGGTATGAGCTGGCTTAGTGGGCACAGTGGTACGAGCTGGCTCAGTGGGCACAGTGGTACGAGCTGGCTCAGTGGGCACAGTGGTATCAGTTGGCTTAGTGGGCACAGTGGTATGAGTTGGCTCAGTGGGCACAGTGGTATGAGCTGGCTCAGTGGGCACAGTGGTATGAGCTGGCTCAGTAGACGTTCACATTTTCCTCCTGCCTTTGTATGTACACCACGATAGCTAAATCGTCCTGTTTACAAGCATGCAGGCCATTGGGTATATAGATTCACGTACTGCTGTCCCTTGGACCTCACCGGAGCATGGGAGGGAGCGCACATGACACAAGGCCTCAGTCCCACTCAGAAGGTAAGTGTTCCATGAGATTTCAGCGATTGGATCCACATCTCCTTTAAAGGCAGGACTCCCGGCATCACAGCAATCTTTTTCTCCCTGCGCGGAGTGCCCCTTTAAGGCCCTCTGTCGGAATGAAGGCGAGGGGTTCTGTGGAATCTGTAATGTATGCAGCGCGGAGCGGCGGGGGTTAAATCCTCGGTAATAAATCGGTTTCAGCGATTGTACATTTGCCGGGGAGTGACAGAGATCATGGCACGCATCAGGCTTTGTGTGCTCTTCACAGGTATAATTTCTCCTCAACTCCCACCCGTAGAATTCCCTGAAGTTCTGTCTGCTATCTAGCCGGGTCCTGAGAGACGTGTACAGCAGGGGAACTGCACCGCGCTCCCCCTCCATCCCTGTCACTGTCAACAAGCAGAGAGAGGGATCTGCCGCCTCGTACTCGGGAGTAATTGTTTGAAGATTGGAGCGTTTATCACCCGTTTTACATTTAAGGGCAATTTCAGAAGTCTCAGACTTACATATAGATAACAACGAGGGTACAATAGAGGAGGAATGGAAATACAATGTCGGGGAAATAGGTTCTGCATTGTTTTCTTCTCAGAGATAGAGAAGGTGCGGCAGAATGACTCTCATAGGGCCACCGTACAATCTGAACACGGACGGACACCACCAGATGACCATTGGACGGTGTGGGGGGTTCCCTGGGGGGAGATGGTTATAGGAACACCGGCTGTCCCATGAAGAGAAGTTCCAGGATGTTGGAGATCCTCAGGTCAATGCTCCATACAATTTCCCTAGGCATGTATGGTAACAATGGCCAGAAGATTAGGGTAGGCCCCCGATGTATCTGTTGGTGGGACACCAGAACCATCTAAAAACCTGGAAGATGGAATCAGCACAAGGGCACGTCGTCCTTCTATGCTGTACAATTATCTATTTATTGCTCAAGTGAACCTGTCACATCTCCTCTGCACCAACCGAGGCCATCATGCAGTTCTGGAGGCTTCATCTGACCTCAGGAAGTCGTGGCAATTCCTCTACAACCTAAATTGCTAAAGTGAACCTGTCACATCTCCTCTGCTCCAACCGAGGCCATCATGCAGCTCTGGAGGCTTCATCTGACCTCAGGAAGTCGTGGCAATCCCTCTACAACAGGGGTCTCAAACCTCCGGCCTTCCAGCTGTGGTGGAACTACACATCCCATGAGGCATTGCAAGATCCTCACAGCCACAGACATGACTCCCGAAGAGAGATGCATCATGGGATTTGGAGTTTCACCACAGCTGGAGGGCCGGAGGTTTGAGACCCCTGCTCTACAACCTAAATTGCTAAAGTGAACCTGTCACATCTCCTCTGCTCCAACCGAAGGCCATCATGCAGTTCTGGAGGCTTCATCTGACCTCAGGAAGTCGTGGCAATCCCTCTACAACCTAAATTGCTAAAGTGAACCTTTCATATCTCCTCTGCTCCAACCGAGGCCATCATGCAGTTCTGGAGGCTTCATCTCACCTCTGGAAGTCTAGGAAGTTCCTCTACAACCCAAGAGGTGGCCCTGGAAAGTTTCTGCGAGTCAAGAAATGGTCTGCAGAACTGGATGGGAGTCTTGGGTGCGATGAGCTCCAAGTAACCTGCTCGTCTTGGGCATACAGGAAGAAAGTACTGACCCAGAAATACTTCATGCCAACCTGTCTCAAGTAAAGGTAGAGGATGATGTCCTGACCTACCAGGGTATCAGATGTCTATGCCTCACATGGCATGCTGGTACCTTCCACTGACCCTGACATCATTGCTGGGTCCTGTAGGGTCTATCTGAAGTTGGTCGGGTTCCATAGGTGTATAAAGCTTTAGCCTTCTTCAAAAGCCCCATCAGTTATGGAAATACTGGCCAGATCTCAGTGGGTGGAGCTCTGACCTACCACTAGACCTCGCTATCGGTAGGTAGCAGTCTCACCAACCAATGGAGAGGACCTCACGTGTTGGCCTGGTCAGTAATGGAACAAGAGAGCATTGAGAATTCAGGGTACCCCGGGTGCCGTGGGATGACTCGGTCCATCACTGACCTTACATCCGGGTTCACCAGCAAATTGTCTAAACGAGAAGTTTTGTGAGCAGAAAGTACGGCAGAGCTCCCCCAGCATGGCATTACACGACGCACATCACCCAGATCCATGCAGGTAGAAGTGTCTTCTAACTAATGCATCGCGTTTACACATTACCTGCCACCACGCAGCTCCGCAGAGACGGCTTTATTTGTGTTTCTGAAATCAATCAACATGTAAAAGGGGAAAAAAAGGAGATAAATAAAATATTTGGTGGAAAAGAAGCCGAGAGCTTCGAGTTGCACTTAGACGGCACGAGACGTTCCTGATGGATGTCTGCCAGCGTACAGCGGCGCCTGTAGAACGCCCTGCGAACGCCGTTCTCTGGGGTCAGGCAAAGAGTTTCATAGACACGGCTGTGTCCGCAATGTTCCTGAAGGAAAAACATTTCCGATTCAACGCAATAGATACAGGGGAAGGGAGTGGGCACCCCGGGGGATCCTGAGAACATGGAACACAACGTCTACAGGTAACAGAAGACAAACTGTGGCCCCATGAAGGTTCCTGACCTGACACAATGGCACAGATCTCCAGTACAGGGGACACAATGGCACAGACCTCCTTTACAGGGGGACACAATGGCACAGATCTCCAGTACAGGGGACACAATGGCACAGACCTCCTGTACAGGGGACACAATGGCACAGACCTCCTGTACAGGGGGACACAATGGCACAGACCTCCTGTACAGGGGACACAATGGCACAGACCTCCTGTACAGGGGGACACAATGGCACAGATCTCCAGTACAGGGGACACAATGGCACAGACCTCCTGTACAGGGGACACAATGGCACAGACCTCCTGTACAGGGGACACAATGGCACAGATCTCCAGTACAGGGGACACAATGGCACAGACCTCCTGTAAAGGGGGACACAATGGCACAGATCTCCAGTACAGGGGACACAATGGCACAGATCTCCTGTACGGGGGACACAATGGCACAGATCTCCAGTACAGGGCGACACAATGGCACAGATCTCCTGTACGGGGGACACAATGGCACAGATCTCCTGTACAGGGGGACACAATGGCACAGATCTCCTGTACAGGGGGACACAATGGCACAGATCTCCTGTACAGGGGGACACAATGGCACAGATCTCCTGTACAGGGGGACACAATGGCACAGATCTCCTGTACAGGGGGACACAATGGCACAGATCTCCTGTACAGGGGGACACAATGGCACAGATCTCCTGTACAGGGGGACACAATGGCACAGATCTCCTGTACAGGGGGACACAATGGCACAGATCTCCTGTACAGGGGACCACAATGGCACAGATCTCCTGTACAGGGGACACAATGCTCGGGTGACCCAACACAGACATAGTACTACACTGCTACATGGAGGACCAGAGACCCAACACAGACATAGTACTACACTGCTACATGGAGGACCAGAGACCCAACACAGACATAGTACTACACTGCTACATAGAAGAGCCGAGCCCCTGAGGGGCTGACACCACTGTGTGTTGTCAGCCTCTGCAAAGGGAAATTAGGAGCTGGATGCATTTGTAGTATATTAACAGGTATTTTTCTGTACCTGGAGGGTCTTTGAAAGGCATAAAACACAGGGAAATGTACTGTATATGCGTATTATTATTATTAAAATATACTCCTTCTGAAACTTATGTATATCCCCAGTATGGTAACTGGTGTACTCTACTTGTACATTGCGCAATGAGTGTTAACCTATGAGATACAGGGGGCCCCAACAGTGGCCCTTGATGTCACCTACTTGTACAGAGAGCAATTAGTGTTAACCTATGAGATACAGGGGGCCCCAACAGTGGCCCTTGATGTCACCTACTTGTGCAGAGAGCAATGGGTGTTAACCTATGAGATACAGGGGGCCCTAACAGTGGCCCTTGATGTCACCTACTTGTACAGAGAGCAATGGGTGATAACCTATGAGATACAGGGGGCCCTAACAGTGGCCCTTGATGTCACCTACTTGTACAGAGAGCAATGGGTGATAACCTATGAGATACAGGGGGCCCTAACAATGGCCCTTGATGTCACCTACTTGTACAGTGAGCAATGGGTGTTAACCTATGAGATACAGGGGGCCTCAAAGATGTCCCTTGATCTTACTAAGGGGCCACACAATGTTCAGTATATGTAATGCTACAGAAGCCTATCAGAGACTGCAGAGTTATGGGATGAATAGTCTGTAGACACGCTTTAGGTGGCTGGAGGCCGAGGACATGCTGAAGGAGAAAGTCATAGACCGGGAAGATGTTAAATGACACTGCTATAGATCACTGTCACTATGGCTCCATAAAAATCAATGCCCCCACTACTGGTTGCTTGTGTCCAAGAGCCACACAGCATACACCAAAGAGCCCAAAGCAGCCCCGGGCCACAGGTGGGGCACCACGGATATAGACCATGACTGGTCTATAGATCTTCCTCTATCAGGTGCTGACAAATGTGACCTGGCCTACAACTGGCGGGAGAAGCTGGCACTCTTAGTTCTGACCCGCCATGCTCGGGGCTCCCAGACGCAACAATTTCATGTCCACTTCATCTGGAGCGGCGGTTCAGCGGTACCGCCAGCGTGCAGGCGGTGAAATATTAAGCCGTTATTAATGATAATCATTGTGGGAGATTCATTACGCGCGGTGGATACATTGCTCTATGTGATAGATGGTCCTCAGCTGAGGAGAGAATTAATTACAGGGGAAAAGCTCCAGCAATGGCATTGTTGCAGGGTGCACGCTCGCTAATTTGAATTCAATACACATTATTATGCAATATTAATGACTGCTTTCTGGAAACGGCCGTGTTCAATAATTACAAACAATAAAAATAGTATTGACCATGTTCTTTGATTAAATTTCTATTAGCCAAAGATTTGATGGGATGAAGGGAGGAAAAAGTCTGCTCACGATTAATCAAACCCAACGCGAGGGCTGATGGATGGCAAATTCATTTATGCACCATTCCCGGATTCCGCAAGATAGCTGGGTGACACCATGTGACTCCGGGACTCCACAAGCCGCGTTGTCACTATGGGCCTCACACATGAACGTGTCTGATGGAATACCTGTCTGGATGTAGCAGATTAGCCATGCTTGCTCTCGCTTGGTATTCTGCAATGGAAGAATGGGATCTGGATGTGGGTCTGATGGAGACAAATCTTTACCGGCCACAAACTGCTACAGAAAGATTGAGGAACCTGAGGAACTCTAATGGCATAGTGTGGATCCTCTGCGTCACCAGTGGAAGGTAACAGCTGAGATAGAGTCTAAGGCTGGGTTCACACCTAGGCGTATTGCAAAAGCGCGTCCGTCGCGCGGTTTTTTACCGCGATTCGCGGTAAAAAAGTTGCGCGACCGTTGCGCGATTCCGAAGGCTACTTGGCTGTATTCCAATGGAAAACGCCCTACAAAACGGCCCAAAGTAGTACCTGTACCTTTTCAGGCGTGGCCGTTTTGTAGCGCGTTCGGGACGGGCGAAAACATGCCAAGGTGGGAACGAGACCATTGACTCCAATGCAATTTATATTTTTGAGCGTTTTGTAGAGCGTTCTTCGAGCGTAGAACGCGCTACAAAACGTTCAGGTGTGAACGAGGGCTTAGGAGTGCTCAGTCTCAAGTAAGGGTCAGGGCAGGTGGTGTTCAGGCACTGGTATTACAGGCAGGTGACTTCCAGGTAGGTGGTGTTCAGAGCGGTAACACAGACAGGGGGCATTCAGGCAGAGCGGTAACACGGACAGGGGGCATTCAGGCAGAGCGGTAACACGGACAGGTGGCATTCAGGCAGAGTGGTAACACAGTCAGGTGACTTCCAGGTAGGTGGTGTTCAGGCAGATGGCAAAACAATTAGGTGGCATTCAGGTCCAGTGGTAACACAGAT
>NW_017307728.1:344143-361687 GCF_000935625.1 Nanorana parkeri
TACAAGATGTGCAATGCACCAGCATTGTGAGGAGAAGGAGGAGTCCTCATATTCTGTAGAAGGGAGAGGACAGAGATCTCTGGGTGTTGCCCCTTCGGTGTATTAGTGAGAACATTGGGGTGTTGGCAATCCTCAGTCCTGGTCTCCTCAATGTCCCTTGTCTGGGGGTAACAATGTAGCTGCAGATTGTTGCAGGTTTAAGCACATAAAAAATTCCTCACTCACCACATTCGTATTTCATAAACTAAATAGAACAATGAAATGTCATGAACAGGCGGCTCAGGTTGGTGGAATTGAAGTTGTTACATTGTGACTCCACGTTCATTAGATTCATCTGAGAATAATAGAAATCTTCCAGATTCATACAAATTTTCTGCCAATTGCTTTAGAACGCGCAACCATAACCCCCTCCCCCCTTTCTCCCCACTGTAATTTCACACAGATTGTCCCCAACTGTCGCCGAGCGTGCGCACACCTGATCGCTGCTGGATCAATACAAGCTACAAATATAAATAGAAGTTCCCCTCCTCTTGTTACAGCCCTGGGGTTCTTCTTTTTCTCTCATTTTCTACCTGGTGACCCCGCCGGCTCCTTAAAGGAGAACTCCAGGTATTAGAAAAATGAACCCTTGCTGTGGAGCTACCCCAGCACTGCAAGGGTTAGGTTGCCAGGCTGCTAGACCCGGACCCCACAGCCTCTTCTCTCCCGGGTCCTCGCGCTCTAAGGGCCCCGTGACGCCATCATGTCTAATACAAGTGAATTAGACGTGAGGACATCTGGGGAGATACCAATGCCAGAGCGGAGGGGAGAGAGGTGAACCGTCAGTGCCCCAGGACCGAGGATCAGGTGAGTATTTCTTCTTTCATTTCCCCCCCCTTGCGGTGCCAGGGTAGCCCCACTGCAAGGCTTCAAGTTGTTTAACTTCCTGTCGTAGGGTGACAACACTTCCTGAGCTGCTCCCTAGGCAGAAGCAGCATTGTCACTGTAGAATGAGCTATGAACTACAAGCTGTGTGTGCCAACGCTAAACTAAAGCTTGACTGATTGCTTACAGATTTAGCACCGGCCAGTAACAGCGCTTCTAGAGACTCTATTGGCTGCACATTGGCTGGCCATGCCATTGAGGAGAGACGTGTACCCACATTTGTGGCATGAGTACTGAACCCGAACCAGGGCAGAGGACAAAGTGCACAACACAGGATGAGGGATATCTAAACCCAAGAACAAACATGTTATATATTGCAGATCACCAGTTCTTAGATGTGGTGGCCGCATTCGTTTTCTTTTTTCAGGTTAAGACCTTTTCCAGCAAAGGAGACGTCTCTGCCTCTTCCTGTGAACGATGTTATCTTCTATCTGTAGACTACTAATCCCCTCTATGTGATGCATATGGCAAGCAGAAGTTTACAGTCCAGCCTGGGTGACAACGCTGCTTCTCCATAGATTACAGTGAGTGAGTGTTGTCACCGTAGGACAGGAAGTGCGTTCATGGCAAGAAGCATGACAAATGCAGACACCACATCTAAGGACGGGTCAGCTGAAATGTGTTACATTTGGGATTAGATACTTTAAAGAAAACAAAAAGTTGAAAAGACATTGTTTTACCCCGTCAATGCACCTGACATGGACTTGTATCATGACATTATGATTTGTAGGTCGGATAAATGTTTTTTTTTTTGGGGGGGGGTGATTTAATTATAGTTCAATGGTGATATAGAGGACTTCCAGGAAGGCAGCACGTAGCCGTGACACACTATGACAACATTACAGTAAAATTATTTCACATTGAGTCACACAAGTGTTCCTGGCAGAGTGAATCTCTCCCCGGTGCTATTATAGCCGAGGACCTGCCATGGATCCGGGGGTTCAGTACAGGGGGATCCCGGTGATCCCCCCTCGGGTCACGGCGGGATTACGGCGGATGATAAAAGGCGACTCCTTTTGTTGAATGCGGGATCCCGGATAATCCTGGCACTCGGCTTTCCGCGGCGTGCCGGAGGATGATGGCAGGTGCTCGGCGCGGAGGAAAGGTGCGTGTCACATGGATTTATGCCATATCCCCTACAAGGGGGAAAAAAACCCATACACGCGCCGTGCATCTCATTTTTATCCGCGGCTCCGATGGGTGATAAATCACACCGTGCCGGGGCTGAGAAATGTCTACAGTGGAAGTACAGTAATGACAAAGAACACAAAGCCGGCCATGTATCTTATTATCATCTAAACACCGATCTGATGCTATAATCACACTGGGAACCTGCTGGGGATTCTGGGTAATGGCCTAAATGAATGCAAGATCACATGCAGGAGAGAAAAGAAATACGGCCGGGGGTTATGGGTAATAGACTAACTTGCTTTTATGATTAGGCCTTAACTGCAGCTGGGGATTATGGGTAATGACCCACCATAGACCTATAGTCTCAGTCCTAGACCGCAGCTAGGGATTCTGGGTAATGACCCACCATAGGCTACGGTCTCAGTCATTGACTGCAGCTGGGGATTCTGGATAATGACCCACCATTGGCTATGGTCTCAGTCCTTGACTGCAGCTGGGGATTCTGGGTATTGACCCACCATAGGCTATGGTCTCAGTCCTAGACCGGAGCTGGGGATTCTGGGTAATGACCCACCATAGACCTATAGTCTCAGTCCTAGACCGCAGCTGGGGATTCTGGGTATTGACCCACCATAGGCTATGGTCTCAGTCCTAGACCGCAGCTGGGGATTCTGGGTATTGACCCAACATAGACCTATAGTCTCAGTCCTTGACTGCAGCTGGGGATTCTGGGTAATGACCCACCATAGGCTATGGTCTCAGTCCTAGACCGCAGCTGGGGATTCTGGGTATTGACCCAACATAGACCTATAGTCTCAGTCCTTGACTGCAGCTGGGGATTCTGGGTAATGACCCACCATAGGCTATGGTCTCAGTCCTAGACCGCAGCTGGGGATTCTGGGTATTGACCCAACATAGACCTATAGTCTCAGTCCTTGACTGCAGCTGGGGATTCTGGGTAATAACCCACCATAGGCTATGGTCTCAGTCCTTGACTGCAGCTGGGGATTCTGGGTATTGACCCACCATAGACCTATAGTCTCAGTCCTAGACTGCAGCTGGGGATTCTGGGTAATGACCCACCATAGGCTGCGGTCTCAGTCCTTGACTGCAGCTGGCGATTCTGGGTAATGACCCACCATTGGCTATGGTCCCAGTCCTAGACTGTAATAGGGGATCCTGGGTAATGGCTTGCCATAGACTAAGGTCCCTTAGGTGTACAGTCCTTGACTGCAGTAAGGCATGCTGGGTAATGGACTGCCATGCCACAATCACTTTGCCTTGGACTGCAGCAAGGGAATCTGGGTCATTAACACACGCAGGACAAGTATAGAGCCCTTGATCTCAGCAAAGGGATTCTGGGTAAAGGAGTATATACATAGGACCGAGGGGAGGGCCCTTTATCTTAACTAGCGAATCAGGAAAAACAAACTGCAATTGTACAAAATCAGTGCGTTTTCAACTGCTGATCTACAGCAGCTGGAAGACATACAGCAATCCTGCGACGTCTGCAGTGGGTGAGCGAAGGGATACAAAATCAGCGCTACGAACTCGTCACCGCCGGAGCCCTTAGTGTCAATGGCTGGAGCAGCTCACCGCCGAAGTTTTTTAATGGGAAGACCGTTTCAGTTCCAGGTCACCTGGAATAAGAAATCTGACGAAAGCCACTTTCATTGTGGAAGCCAGTAAGCCGCCCCCACACCAACCTCCAGAAGTGTTGTCAATAGCGCATTGTGTAATAATTATTCACAAATGTGCGGCCTCGCTGTGTCATAAAATAAGTCTGAGACACTGAGTTTTCCCGTCAGTTGGAACAACACGCCTACATCTTAATTACAGGAAGCCCGGCTCGCTCTCTCTTTGTTCCACATATAAGTAAACAATATGAGCTTTATTCTTTGTAGCCACCGAGATGTTTCTGAGACCCGAAATACACAGCGACCTGTTTACAATGACAGAGGAGGGAAGGCTGCTCCTTTAAGACCTACAATAACAAATACAACCAAAGATCAAGCGATAAATCGATGTCTCAATCTGTTCCTCAGGTGGTAGCAATCCCAGCAGACCGATGGCTCCCTGTTCCCGGCCGTGGGGCCCGTGTACAAAGTAGCCGCACATTGCTGTATCCTTTCTTTTCGTACTGTTCATGGAGACTACGCCTCCTCCAGGACTCCAGACGGCTGACACGTTTCATGCCATTAGGGTCACACAGATGAAACGTGTCAGTGGAAGAGTACCCGGAGTCTGGCGGGAGGTGTTATCTCCATGAACAATAAAGCTTTTACAATCTGATGAAAAAAAGATACATCAGGGTGCAGCTACTCTACATACATAATAGAGATGTCTCCTTCCAGAATTCAGATCCATTATTATGGTGAAATGGCAGCTCATGTCCGAGCGCCCCTGTAATCATCTGTGACAGCTGAGGGATGTGTGAAATCAATACAATCAATGAGGTCATGTGACCTGTAGCATGCTTGCTCCTGGTTTGGACTGAAGAACACCTCCTACCCTCCTCATCTCCATCATATAAGGGGGTGTTCTGTAGTCCAGCAGGGGAGAAGAGGACAGGGCTGACTACAGCACTTGGGATTTCAGTGCGGCAGAGGGCACAGGAAGTTAGGAGCTTGCACACAGTCAGTGGCTTTTTTTCTGTACTTGGGTGTGTTTTTACAGAGAGAGAGAGAGAACATGTGTAAATGGGACTACCAGACTCCACATATAACAGATATCAGTCATGGGTGGGTGAATTGGGCCCACCAGACTCCATATCTAACAGATATCAGTCATGGGTGGGTGAATTGGGCCCACCAGACTCCACATATAACAGATATCAGTCATGGGTGGGTGATCTGGGTCCACCAGACTCCACATATAAACAGATATCAGTCATGGGTGGGGTAACACTCTAAAACGCATGTAGCTTACAAGTGGAGGTGACCCATTTAAAGTGGAAGCAAGACTACATTGAAGAGCCAGGTCCCCTTGGGAATAAGACAGCAGCCAATGTCCCTGAATAAGGGGTTAAATCTGAATCGGTGTCACCAGACGGGCCGATCTCAGAGGGGGCCCCCAATATAAACCGGCGGCAGAAGTGCCACACTTACACTCGACGTACAACTTTTCATCAGAAAACAAATCACTGCTTAAATAGCATCTTCCCTGCCAGATGGGATGTCTACACATGTGACAATAACGGATGTGCAGCTCCATTCCAAACCATTATACATTCTAAGCCAAGCAAACAAAAGTATGGAGTAACACATTTATCCTCCTTTCCGAGCAGTATATGTGCAGACCCCATATGGCATCTGAGGAGAACGCGGCCCCGTTCGCGTATGATTGATGACAATTTGCGCTCTTTTAAAAAGTGAGAAAGAAAAAAAAAAGAAAAAAACTTCTCGGGGAAACACGACATTTAAGTGTTAAGAAAAAAAAAAGCTTTTAAGCAGATGGCGAGTCGCCCTCCCCGTTCCTGTTTTATGAACGTAATGTGAACGGGTGTTGGACAACTCGCAGATTGTAACGACGGCAAGAAATGCGTCCGCCAGATCTCGCCATGCGAACGCAGACGACGCGGCAGGGTGTGGATGACGCGGGGAAATGGAGCACAATGGACCACGAGTCTGAAATATGAACGATCGGCATTGATGAAGATGGACCAATAGGGCAGCAGAGCTCACCATGACAATGATTTATTTGGACTTTATAGTCAGGCTTCTTCCCCTCTGTCGATTCGATTCTCACAGGACAATGAGGCTCCACCACCAATTATTGATCTCTGAGACCCGGAATCATATGTTCACCAAACCCTTCCCCCCCTTCCCTTCTCTGTCGATTCGATTCTAGGCACAGGGCAATGACTCTTCTCCCCCAATTATTGATCTCTGAGACCCGGAATCAGTTGATCAACCCCCCCCTTCTCTGTCGATTCGATTCTAGGTACAGGACAATGAGGCTCCACCACCAATTATTGATCTCTGAGACCCGGAATCATATGTTCACCAAACCCTTCCCCCCCTTCCCTTCTCTGTCGATTCGATTCTAGGCACAGGGCAATGACTCTTCTCTACCAATTATTGATCTCTGAGACCCAGAATCATATGATTCCATTTCCCCCCCTCCCCTTCTCTGTCAATTCAATTCTCCGTAACAGGACAATGAGGCTTCTCCCCCAATTATTGATCTCTGAGACCCGGAATCATATGATCACGCCCCCCCCCCCCCTTCCCTTCTCTGTCGATTCAATTCTCCGTACAGGACAATGAGGCTTCACCACCGTCCTCCGAGCGTCTTCTTGGTGAGAACTCTCATGGTGGCTTGGTGCAGAAAACCTGGATTAGTGATTTAATTCAGAGGACATCTTGAACTTGCTGATAAATGTTAACTTACACACAGCAGGGTAATTTGCAGTGCATGCTGGGAGTTGTAGTCCCCCCTCGTATAATATTAGTATACAGGGACCTGTCACTGGCTCCGGCACGGCAGGTATTATGGGATTGTATATGGAAAGATTCTGGACTCGGGACAATAATCTTCACACATTGTGTGTCCTCACCTTCTCAGCGCCAGGAAGAATTAATTACACTCAGCATATTCCGTCAGATTGCCGGCCACTTCGGCAGGAAGTCATTTGTTTGTTCAAATTTTTTTTGGCCTCCTGGAAGGAACATTGGCCAGGAAGAAAGGGAGGTGGCTGTGATGGATATAAGAGTACTAAAGAAGGGATAGCAGAGCCCACCCAGGATTCGCAGACCACCCTGAAGCTGCAACCTCATTATCTGATCACCCGCAGGAGCACCGGGGACCGGGTGGATCAATCCACCACAGCGAGATAACTCATGGAGCCCCATATTAAAATCATCATCTTCTTCTCCAATCCCACGATTGTGTCCCCTGACATTACAAAACACTGCAGAATATGAGTTCTATTCAGTCATGTCACCCAAAATAATGGTGCTAGAACAGATGACTGCTGGGCCCTATAGCAGCTGCATGGTCTGCAATGGGTACAGACCAGAGGGCAAATGTTGTCCCCATCTCTCCACCCATTGCAGCTCCTCATGGTGGTCCTACATGTCTGCTGTTAATTGATGACATTTCTGATCCAACTGATCTCAGTACCAGCTTTAGAGATATTTTACATAGTTACATAGTATTTGAGGTTGAATAAAGACATAAGTCCATCAAGTCCAACCTATTGTGTGTGTGTGTGTGTGTGTGTGTGTGTGTGTGTGTGTATATGTCCCTGTGTCATCTCATTCTTAGGAGTACCTCTACCCCGGTACATTACGGTCTCTCAGGAAATCGTCCAAAAGCTTCTTGGATGATTCCACACTATTCGCTGAAATCACTGCCTGTGGCAGAGAGCTCCAGACCCTATTTTGGCAGCTAATACTAGACGGGAACTTGTCACTGGGTGAAGAGAAGATCAGGAGGTCTATGCCCACTCATGCACCTCTGCACAGCCCACATGAGAGTTCTCAAAGGAGGAAAGTTTGCCGGTTGGAAGAAGTCAGGCCAATCGCTAATGTTTCAGATAAGACTCTGGGAGAGCTGTACCTTTGTGTGATACTACAATGCACTAATTTATATATATATAATGCCCTAAGCTTGGAATGTGCCCCAACACCCCAACAACGGACCACCGACTACCTGCCGAAGGACGGCTTTAGCCCTCCAGTGCTGTATATGTCAGTCACTGTACTGTATCTATAGAGGAGTAGTGTTGTCACCCTAGGTTGCTCTTCTAATCTGGCCTACAAAAACCTCCTCCTCTCATCCTCTATGTAACGTAGGGAAGGAGATGTTTTGTAGAAAACATTGTTTGAGATATCATTTCAGTGCACAGGAAGTCGCGAGGACACTGGAATTCTGGCAACATCAATGGGTATTATCGGTTTTTGCAGTAATGTACATAAAAGTCCAATGCAGCCGCCATATCCAAGGACTGTCAGCTGCATATATGACATTTGTTGTTCTTGGTTAGATATCCTTTAAAGGTCAGTCTACAAATCAGCATCTAATGTTGATCGCAGATATTTCCGAGGTGGAATAATCTCTACATATAATTCCCTCAGTATAAGGACAGACATATCTATTCATCTCAAGCCTCATGGAAGACATAGAAATGAAAATAAAGTAAATCACTCCGTAGGACATCTTCTCAGCACTGGTCCCGTAGGAAGCTGCCTGGTTTGACCAGTCAGAAGACACGCCATGCCTCCACTCAACAGGACTGGAGCCCAGGTAAGTAAATTCTTTCAAGATCCATTTTCCTTTCCACCAACGCCACATCTCCCCGCGTCGCTGTGACTGAGATCACAAAGTGTTACGAGCAGCCTCTAATGAGGATGCATGCTCTCCTTAGCAACCTCGTGCTATTGTAGATGTGGTTATCTCTGAAGATCTCATTAGCTTGGGAACACATTAGCAGACGGGAGAGGTGAAATCTTGACCTACTTAATTTCTTTGTCACCACTAGCGTCGTGCTGCAGAGAATATCAAAGCCTCTGGCTCTGAATACCCTTACACAGCAGCTTCTGGGAGTCACATGGCATTCCGCGTACGAAGGAGCCCCGCCGATGGTTTTCCGGGTGCGTCTGTGGAGGTTCAAGGAAAACTGCCAATGATTAACCCCTCACCAAATACCGGTAGACTGTAGAGGGAGCATGGCTGCCCCACGTAAGGTTTGCAGCAGACAAGCCCTGCTAGTGAATACGGAACAAACCTAATTTGGAAAAACAAACTGGGTAAAAGGATAAAAAAAAGCGAATGCATGTGTTTGGTGATCACCAGACCATCATGGACCCAAACCAGTAACTTACAATAGCATTTGTCACTCTACACCCAATGCCACAGTGAATGACACCTGGTACGGGAAGCACTGCATTCCACTGGGAATAGCCAAAGCCCCATACAACAAAGTGGGCTACAGCCAAATAATAATGCCAATCTCATAGCCAGATAAAAGATTCAGAAAATGTGGCCAACGGAAGCTACATTGTAACAATTATGGGTTGGGTCACTCCACTATGGACCTCGCAGTCAACAGCCAAATATGAATGCCAATTTCATAACCAGGTAAAGGATTTGGGAAATTTGGCCAATGAAAGCTACATTGTAAACAACTATGGGCTTGGTCGCCCCACTATGGGCCTCATAGTCACCAGCCAAATACAGTAAACTCTCTGTTATCCGGTATCCAACTAACCAGAACTCTCATGTAACCAGAGAAAATAAATCCCCTGTGTACTCTGTTCTGGTGGTCTGTGGCATGTATTATCCTGGAAACAACCGTGTGTCTATTTGTCTTAATTTGCTTTTGATTACTGCATTTTAATAATTATATGAAGTCAATACAGAGTTTATGATATAGTATAGTAAGGGATATGGCATTAGGTAGACCTATTTTTAATAGTAACTCTCAAGCAACCAGAAAGTACATTTATCCAGAATCTACGAATCCCCGTGGATGCTGGATAATGGGGAGTTTACTGTATTATTGCCATTCTATAACCAGGCAAAGGATTTGGGAAATTTGCCCAATGTATCAGCTACGGCTTTGGGCGCTCCATTATGGGCCTCATAGTCATCAGCTGAACATTAATGCCACTCTATAACCAGGTAAAGGATTTGGCAAATTTGGCCAATGAAAGCTACACTGTATCAGCTATGGGTTTGGGCGCTCCACTATGGGCCTCGTAGTCACCAGCCACACTTCAGCCAATCTCAAAACAAGATGATGGATTTCTGAAACTTTGCCAAGTAAAGTTAAGTTGTAGCGGCTACAAATCTGGACACTCTGTTTCCTTCACACTGGACCTCCAATATCAATGTAAGTATGAAGACGTTACTGTATTTTCCCAGAGTTGCCACTTCCAGGCCTGTGTTAAATCTGATTGGTGGCTGTGGACCAAAAAAACAATTAGAAGAACCTACAGTTTGACACATGCAGATTGTTCTTCACTAAAGGCCAATTCCCTGCATTCAGGCTTGCAGAGCGAGGGGAGAAGAGCCGCACAATCCAGTAAGGATGGGGGGTGGGGGCAGATTGCGACCAAGTTTTGTGTTACACCCTAAATACAGGTGAAACATGAATC
This sequence comes from Nanorana parkeri, assembly GCF_000935625.1. NCBI lineage: Eukaryota > Metazoa > Chordata > Amphibia > Anura > Dicroglossidae > Nanorana > Nanorana parkeri. Next base: position 354,301 of record NW_017307728.1, read on the forward strand.
ATGGTCCAAAAATTGCAATCAGCCTTTAAAGTAGAGTAAACCCAAACTGAGTAGCATTTACCTTGCTAAAGCGCTATGCATTATAAAATATTGCCAGTTTTTACCTTTTTGTAATTTTTTGTCTCACCTTGGTACAGCTGATCACCCGCAGCTCTTTCAGCCACTACCTGCCTGCATAAACTTGCAAGCTTCCTCATAGTGACAGTGGACCATGTCTGCGTTATGTATATCAGCAAAGCGCTTGTAGACTCCAACAAGTCCGCATTTGACAGGGTGACAACATAAGCACAGTTGGGAGACAGTTGTCACCCTGTGACAGGAGTCTGAGCAAGGCCCTTTGTGGCAGGATCACCAGGCATTATTTCATTAAAAACTGTGATTTAAAAAGACTGAAAATGACTTTTGGAAGGACCTGAACATGTTAAAGATTATATGGGATTTCAGTGATTGGGTTTATATCTCTCTAGGTGTGCAGAACACTCACCGGTCCCCCCTTGTGATCCGAGTGGATTGCATATAAAGTTTGTTGAACAAGGCAGTCACGGGTATCACTGGGTATGAGGCAAGCACTGACACCCGTGGTGGGCACAGACTAAAACTAGGGCCACCCAGGCCTTGGAGCCCATAAACAGGCACTGGTTTTGGAACACAGTAACTGTCATTGGAAGGTAAAGGGATGAACAAATTAACAAGTGTGTTTAGTGGCTGTGCGTCCCTGGGCCGCCGGCCATGACACGGATATCTGGGGATGTCTCAGAGTCAGGCCAGGCAATGGTAGAATATGCCACCCTAGAAAGTGTAAACACGCAGAGCACACATTGGACCGTGTCCAGGAATTCCTCACCCGGAATCACAACTACCATCCGCAAACCATAACAGACTTAACCCCTTCTGCTAACATCTATCCGCCGCTGCTCGGGTCTAATCCTCTGTGCCAGGCTGAGCCCGAGACTTCTGATGAGGAGCCGCCCATCACCGTGGGTTCCTCTAATACCAAATACCTGAACCGTAACGCTAACAATATACAAGGTGTACCCTGTTTATACATCATAAGTAATTCCTGGACAAACAGCAGAAGATTAGAGAATGGTAAAAGTTATCACATGGAGATGTTCTGGGGCTTTCAACCAGTCATCATCATCATCAATGGCCATGGACGTCAGCTTTATCTCAGCGGAACAATCATTACTGCAGGTCATCAAGTACATTCTACTGAAGGAGGTCTGGAGCTCATTAATACACTTCTACGCTGCCATGTACCTAGACTGGCGGATGGAAATGAACTGGTTGCCCTGTTGCTGTACTTATAGATATTATTCATGAGAGGTAGACAAGCTATTGTAGCATCCAGGAGCAAGAGAACACACACTTCAACCAACAACAAGAGAAAGATCTCTAAATAGAAGCTTGCGATTCTCCAGGAACGTTGGCTACCGGGTTCCTGGGATTGGCCCCGTCCTGTGTTTTCTATGATATGTTACTTGAGTCGGTCTGGATTGCTAAGAGCGGCTCGCCAATCGGCAGACTTGACATAAGGGCAGCATACGGTTCCCATGCTGGGTTTCCATGCTACCAGCCCTCTCCAGATGAATTTACTCCTGACAGAGATGCAGTCCAGGCCTGCAGACGCTCTATAAATTGTGAATATTTTCATGAAGTGCAGAACTGTCACAGAGGTTCTCCTAGGGACACACAGAGTTCACGGTAGAACGAACCAGCCCCCCCCCCCCTCTCTCCCTGAGGTGCGCCAGATCTCCAAGCAGCAAAGGATCAGCATGGGAAATCAAAATAATTATCTGGAAAATATTCCATATTAAAAAGACAAAAAAGCTGGAAAAACAATACGGTCCACACTGATTTACTGCAACGCAAGGTGATGAGGAAGGGGCTGTGATTGGATGCTTTGGGTTACTCAATCCCTACATGTGTGATGAATACTTTGTGACCATCACAGAGATTGTAGCTTATCATACATTGTTACTAGAAGATTTGTTTTCAGGTGCCGTTCACATATCCCAGAAAAGCTGCAGGCAAGAAGATCATTGGATGGTTGAGCTTTTAGAAGTTAGAAACGTTCCTCAATTTGTCTTGAAGACCAACTCCATCTGCACCAACATGGCTGAAGGACAGTCTCTCCTACACACAATTGTGGTGACCATAAGGAAGGATGGTGTCAGAACACAAATCATTGGGGAATCCATTTGTGGGACTATAGCGAACCATACACACTTTCAGTATGCCAGCCATACAAGAACGAGAGGTATCACTCGATTCCCCCAACTATACTAAACAGCGTGGATGGGGGAATCTCCCATGTCGCCCGCTGGATTCAGACAGGTTGTATGGTTACTGACTGGATGCAGCCATTGCTCAGCCAACAAATTTCCACTAGGCTCCTATGATTTGTTGATCTGGGTGGTGCCAACACTGCTGAATCAGCCAAACTAAAAGCTGTGTATGGCTAGTTTAACACCTTCATTACAGTCTCATGAGGGGCGGAGCCATGCAGGACGGCATGGAACTCATCGCTAAATTGTACAGAAGATATAAGAAGGCAGCAGGTGAAGCTACCCACAGAAAGGTCAGGTGACATTTAAGCCTCAGTGATTTTCTTCATCGGTTCACATTATTAGCTGCCTGGAACACAAAGCACAATTGTGTAGTCAGTGCCGGGGGACATGGGCCATTCCTTCTTCTGGACACGCCGCTAAAACACATAACTGGACCAAAGTGTGATGAAATACCATCTAAAATGGGTTTCCCAAACTTCTAGAAGTGTGCGCCCTTTTCTAAGAGCCATTGTTTGCCCGGTATGCCCTGGAGTGGGGTCCTAATCTAAGAACTTCCTACTTGTGTACAAATGTTTTCCAAACAATCCAGGAAGTTTCAAATAACTAGAAATAGTCACAACACCCTCTCCAAATGTGATTTATTATTTGTAAAACGCCGAATTGTTACAGAGAACGTATTATAAGAACCCATTACATGTCTCTGGACTACAGACACATCAGATCAGAGCCAGCAAAGTGCACTAATCCAGCAACATCATATCACTAAGTCACCACACAACATCCATCAATGGTGGAAAACTCTCTCATCACACTAACCCACCATACTGCACCTCCAAACCTGGCACAATGGCCAACCCACCAAACCAGGCAGAGTAATAATCCCACCATATCAAACATGGCACAATGAGCATTCCATCATATAAAACCGGGCAAAAGACAACTCCACCAAATCAAAACTGGCACAATGGCCAACCCACCAAACCCGGCACAATGACCAACCCACCAAACCCAGCACAATGAACAACCAACCAAACCTGGCACAATGGCCAACCCACCAAACCTGGCACAATGGCCAACCCACCAAACCTGGCACAATGGCCAACCCACCAAACCTGGCATAGTAAGAATCCCACAATATCAATCCTGACACAATAGGCATCCCATCATATCAAAGCTGGAACAATGACCAACCCAACATACTAAACCTGGCAAAAGACCACCCCACCATATCAAACTTGGCATAAGGACCACTCCACCATATCAAACCTGGAAGATGTACCTCATTATTTCAAACCTGGAAAACACACCAACACCATACTAAACCTAGTGCAATGCCCACCCCAACAAATCAATGCTGGAACAAGGACTACCCCACCATATCAAACCTGGCACAATGACAAACCTCCTAAATTTAAGCTGGCACAATGACCAGCCCACCAAGCCTAATCTGGCACAATGACCAACCCACCATACCAAATCTGGCACAATGACCAACCCATCATACCAAACCCGGTATAATGACTAACCCACCATATTACACCTGGTACAATTGCCAACAAACCACATTAAACCTGGCACCATGACTATCCTTCCATAACGCAGCTAGAACAGGGCGCATCTCATCATGCGAAACCTAGCACAATGACAATGGAGCCGGCTTTGTACACAGTCATGTTGCAACAGAAAAGAGTCTTCCCCAAACTGTTGCCACAAGGATGGAAGATCACAATTGTCTAAAATGTCTTTGTATGATGACGATGATAGTAGGTGTGATGGTCAGGTGTTCAGACATTTTGGACATATAGTGTACTTTTCAAGATGTGTACATCTTCTGCACCCATTTTGGGTGGGGGAGATCTCTCTATCCTTGATGGGTTACTTCTTTATAGAAAGAACCTTAAGGGGGAGCAGGGTCCCCCACCCAGTATTTGGTGGACCTGTTTCAGCAGGTCCCTGAGGATCGGGGTCCGCAGGCCTTCGGGTAGGTGGACTGAAGTCGTCCTTCCCCCTGTCAGGAGCCTTGCGCCCCCCCCGGGGAGGGGTGTTGGTTCAGGAAATCGAGGCCCTTCTGCATCAGAGGAGGACCATAGCACCCTCGTGCACTTTATTTAGTGTGTGTGGTGATTTCACTATTCCCTTTTTTGTTCACAAGGGCAAGTTTTGTCTTCGATGCACGCATCATGGACCTTTTAAAAAAAATTAAAAAAAACAAGAACCCCCATCAGGCCTCACCAACAATGGAAACAGTCCAGTTTTAGGTGGTGCGAGCCTTTAAACCAACCTAAACAGAGTCATGCGTCCCTGGCCTAGTGCAACTCTACCTCTGTAGGAGACAAGTCAGTGACGCGGAAGGGATCGGATCCATCACGATTTGCATGTTTGTTGAGGCGGCATCTAAACAAGCTCACTGTCAGCTATAGTACAATATAAAAAAAACAACAACAACGACAAATCTCCAACTCTACAACCCGGGAACATTGGCTGATCTCAGACGTGTGATTGAACACAGGATAATCATGTACATACGCTGTTTACTGCGCAAATTGTCAGCAAGATGATGTAAATCAGGATCAATCAGTGTTTTCCTTCCTCTCTCATTTGCCTTTTAAATTACCCAGAATCCCTGGCAGCCGCTGAACACTCCGGGGGATTCCTCTCCTCTGCTCCGGAGACATGTGGGTCTCCTCACAACTTTACCCCGACGTTCGCCAAGAAACAATCTAATACAATCGCCAGGAGATCACATTTCCTGTCACTCCGCAATGTGATTTTCTCATGGAGCGCTTTAATGAATGAGTGGAAAAAACAATGTTTCACTGTCGGGTCTATCGCAGGGGTCAGCAGTGCAGGCTGAGCTTCACCAAACAAAGTCTGAGCCATTAGACTGGTATGGTAAAGTGGACCTGTCATCGGATACATGGTAAGAGCTGTATGTTACGTAATGTAATTGTAAGATATGTATCACCCCTCACATACATTACAATACTGCCCCTGACAATGCCTTCATCCATCCATTTCCTCCAGGAGGACGAAGCCATCTTTATTCAGGCACCATCCAGAGTCACTTCCTGGACTGAGATGGCATATAAATCCTGGTGTCTATGCCGTTAGATGGTATGATGATAGTAACAACAACATTGGATTATGTCTGTGTAATGTCCATCAGCATAACTGCTTGTAGTCTCCATCAGAAGCCCATGTGACAGGGTGACAACACAGAAGCAGAATTAGAGGAGAGGGACGGAGCGTTGTCATCCTCAAACAGGAAGTGCCTACAGAAGGACCTCCCTGGCAGCATCACCAGGGATTAATATAATAAAAGGTGCAGATCTAAATCATTACAAATGTCAAAGATTATCTGAGATTGTATAGATTAAAGTTATTATTTAAGGAAAGTGGACTTTTCCTTCCATAGTTTTATATGGATACAGGTTCACTTTATTAGGACAAAGAGCATTAACCACCAGCAACCAATCAGCAGTCGTCTTTTACAGCGGCGGGTTGCCGCGGGTTGCTGCACTTCGCGGCCCACCATTGCTCTTTGCAGCTTCCACTCCACAGATACACGTCACGGGGAGAGATGAGAAAACGACGCGTTCCATGACCTTCAACCCCCGGACCACTCTGCCAGCCTCCAATCCTCAAACCAAAGTCCGGGCGCCATGGAGTAAAACGCGCGGCGCGGATGTAATAGGATTAGCCAAATTCTAACGCGTATTATTCTTTCGACCTCCAGCGGTAAATTGAAGGCATACGCTGGAGAGGCCAACAGGGACTAAAGAACATCGAGTTGATTCATGGAATTAGCGGAGGCATAATTGTGCCGCATGAGCAGCTGGAGGATTCGTCATGTACAAAACCGTCAGGCAGCCATCAGCCTCAATGTTAAATGGAAACGCCGACTTCTCCCGCCAACAGTTCGACATTCAGTGGACCGAACGCTGATACAGACGCCATTTGCTTTCGTCATCTGCTTAAAGGAAGTGCCGAGGAGTCCTCAGAGGTTCACTTTAATCACATTAAAGCTGCTGTGACCCCAAGAGGGAGAGAGAAAGATCTCAGAGGACCAAGACATTGGTAGGAGAGCAGCAAACCAATACCCCAAACCTTCACCAACTGTGTGTCAGCACCTGCAACCCCCATTCTTATAGCCGCAAGGGAAGGACACCGAGGCATCATGGGTGCTGTCATTTATCTTCTGATGTAGACCTGCTCAGCTGCAAGAAGTGGTCACACATGAGAACCACGGGTGTTGGGGTGATGTGTTTTGTAAATAAGACACAAGGACTTCTTTGGTGGGATTGTTGTGTGTAGGCCAGCCCAATCCACATACAAGTGCCTGTGCTCTTGCACCTGGACATGTGTGGATGAAGGGTTAACTCTTGCCCATTCTATCCAGAACCGACACAGAGTTAGGCTTTCAATCCAAATGCTTTGAAGGTGCCGGGTGATTGGAGCCGTTGTGACGCCATCAAAAGGTAATAAGGGAGGGTAGTAAAACACCACACAACATTGTGCGTCAATCCTGAGCGGGACAATTGGCGCACACGGGAAGGCCGTTGGAGGACACAGTCATGGCCCAGAGAGGTTCTTCTAAAGCAGAGCCTCATCAGGAGGTTCTACATGACCAGCAACTATCCCATCTGAACCGCTAGGACAAGTTGGGCGACGTGGAGGAAAGACAACTGACATTTCCTTGTGATCGTTTAGTGAACGAACACAGATCAGTTTGGGGAAGATCGGCAAACCGGCGGCGCTCAGCCAACTCCACCACATATGGTTTGCTGAAGCAGACCTCTGTTCTGCCTGGCGCTCCCACATGACCACCGTTATTGAGGTCGCGGCGAATGCCAAGAAGATTCCAGACAATAACTGGAGCTGCATTGTGCCTCGCGTCATCCGTTCCCGGGATGGAACTGGTCGGACCTGTCTGGCGAGGTTGTTTATTAGACGGTAACATACAATGGAGCTATAAATTCAGCCTGGCCATGTATTTCCTCTGACAGCGAAGAAGAGGACTGAACATGAATTCCGGCATGCGAGAAGACAAAAACAGGGACAATGGCGGCTATTGGGAGCCGTCCAGCTCAATGTAG
>NW_017307728.1:361781-362017 GCF_000935625.1 Nanorana parkeri
AGCATAGGAATGAATGAACACAATAATGGGCTGGCACAATGCAAACGTCAGGCTGTGTTTTATCTTCAGTCCGAGAATGTACTCAGCAGAAGGCCCCGTATCCATCCACAGCACGCCAAAAGCCACCCAGGACACGCCCACTGTGCGCTAGCCACGCCTCCCTAATTTAAAGGGCCCTGACCAAAACAAATGACAGGACTTCCTATACATAGATGGGACACTAACAACCTATCTCT
>NW_017307728.1:362093-363815 GCF_000935625.1 Nanorana parkeri
CTGAACCCGTGCGTTCTGGGGACACCTCACCGCCCCTCCCCCGTATTAACACCTCCTCTTTTAAATGCCATTTAAGCTTCTAGAACATTTAGAAACATTGAGAGACACGGTGTGTATATATATATATAAAGCCGGGACTTTGGTGGACTTCAGATAGAGTACGGGAAGAAACCCCAGGTCAGAGCTTTTCTTAGCGGTCTGTGTTCCAATGAGGAGATTTACCCTCACTTCCTGTCCTGTAGACACAACTGGAAGTAAATGGAAATCTCTCCAAAATGAGAGAAAACTCCTCTTAGCTAGTCGAAACTCCTGTCTGTGTTCCACTGGGATTTCCCTTTACTTCCTGTCCTCTAGACATAACAGGAAGTGAGAGGAAAATCGCTCCAAACGAAGAGAAAACCCCTCTTAACTAAATAAAACTCTTGCCTGCGTTCTATGGAGATTTCCCTTCACTTCCTGTCCTGTAGATGCAGCAAAAACTAAATTAAAATCTCTCCAAAATGAGTGAAAACCCCCTCTTAGCTAGCTAGAAACTCTTGCCTATGTTTCACTGAGATTTCCTTTTACTTCCTGTCCTGTAGCTACAACAGGAAGTGAGAGGAAATCTCTCCAAACGAAGGGGAAAACCCCTATTAACTACATAAAACACTTGCCTGTGTTCTATGGATTCCCTTTACTTCCTGTCATGAAGCCACAACAGTAAGTGAGGGAAAACCCCTTGTAGCTAATTGGAATTCTTGCCTATGTTGCATTGAGCTTTTCCTTTACTTCCTGCCCTGTAGACACAACAGGAAGTTAGAGGAAATAGCTCCAAATTCAGGGAAAACCCCTCTAGCTGCTGACTCTTGTCTGTGTTCCACTGGGGAGGTCTCCCTTCACTTTGGCTTTAGATACACTTTTAATCTGACTTTTGGTTCATCCTTCCCCCGCTCATCACCATGATGAGGAAATGTTTAAATAACCCGCTGACATCATCACGGGGTCTCTGTGCTTCTCTATGCAATGCGTGCAGGTCATGGCTGGTGGCATGGCCCTAGGTAACACCCACATGTGATGCTGAGCCTTCATGAGAAATGAATGAAAGGGGTGGGGCCAGGGACAGTCAGGCTGGGGAGAAAAGCGCGAGATGATGCTGGATGTCCCCGGGCAGGAAATGAGGCGGGCTCTCTCTGACTTGTTGCGCACATTCTAATGCACATTGTGAGATTCCTTTGTACTCCCGCAGGTACACATCCAGCGAAGTGACACGCCACGGCGCACTGCAGAAACACAAAGCGTTACAATCTGACCGACAAGCACGTAATTATAAATCATGAAATCTGCTTGGCTCGGCATAAAAGAGCGCCAACGCGCTCAGCCCGCTCCCGTGTCGGTGACGAGACGCGGCACGTCGGAAGTGACGAGTTTTCCAATTACAGATGGGAACCGTGTTCATCCCATACAAGCTCAGCAATACTTGCTGCATGACAATCACATATTAATAACACGCCTGCACCACGCCACCTGCCGCCATCCTCATCGCCGTGTCACCGCAGGTGGATCACCGTCCTGCCGCCGTGATGAGACGTCGCTGTGTATGGAGGACGCCGGTAATAAAGACAATGCCGCTGATATGTAGATATTGTGTGCACAGTGACAACATGGAGTGACACCAACTTCTCTGGGGGGACATTAGAGTGTAAGCTCCTCTGTACAGAGACTGATGTGACTGTGTGGGGGGGG
>NW_017307728.1:363844-365210 GCF_000935625.1 Nanorana parkeri
GGGGGGGCATTCCGCGCTCCCTCTATGTGGATAAAGACGTCTTGTGTTTGCTGAGTTGTAGCAGGAAGGTCAGATGAGGGCAGAGGACACATGGAGACCTGGGAGAGCCGGCCCTTTAATACACCGCACCCCAATAATGTCACATGGAGAGGAACGATCACTGATGGAAATGTTTGTAAACATAAAACAACAAATGTATATTCTTATAGAAACATTTAAAGGGCATGTCCACCATGTGTCACCGACTGCGGGTCCCACTATGATCAGCCTCCGTCCTCCCCCTCAGTCCTGCACAGTTGTACCGGCTCCTCTCCTCTTCCTCTGATCTCTCTGCACACTGGGAGGAGCTTCTCACAATGTGCATTAGGTGCTGCAGCAAGTCATATAGAGCCACCTCATTTGCTGGCTGAAGGACGTCCACCATCATCTAGTCTTTCCTTCCCAGCCTGACTGGCCCCGCCCCTTTTATTTATCGATTTCAGTTCTCTCAATCATGGAGGTTCAGCATCACATGTGGGCGTTACATAGGGTGGTCTGCATACAAATACAGTGCGTTCCTACACATGAAGGTATTTTTATATTTGCATAGCTCCTCCCAAATGCCAGCGCACTGTTAGCATCAGGAGGGCTGTTAAGACCAGTACTGAGGCAGGGTGCTGTGATGTTTTCAGGAAGCTATGTACAGCATCCAGCCAGCTCCTCCCACCAGTCATGATCGGCCTGCATTGTATAGAGAAGCCCAGAGACCCATTTTTTAAATAAAATGTTATTAAAATATTAATGTAGAAGGGGGAGGAGCCAGGAAAAGCAAAATATAGGCAGATGACAGTTCAGCTTCACTTATGACCCTCCACATATCCTATTAGTACTACTTCCCGGCCCGCCCTCCCCTGGTATACACATCCATACATCAGACATGGGGGAAGGATGAAGGGACAATGCCCATTGGAGGGTGAGACACACACCTGGCGGTACATTCCAGGTGGCAGGGTGCGATATTGAGCAGCGCGCTGGTTGCTCTCAGTGAAGTCTGCAAACAATAAAAAGGTGAATAAAGAAACGTCAGACGCGCCGGCCTTTTGTCTGAGCCTCTGGGAGCCGGAACATAATCACACACACAGACACAAAAGCATTTGTCCTGTGTGTGCAAAATGTTCTGTTCACAGACTCGGGTTACAAAAGGCGCTCGGGATTGATACCCCGGACCATCTGCCCAAGATTCCAAGCCGGAGAATACTCACATTATCTCCAATGTACAACAAGTGCCGCCGGCAACTACCACTATGGTGATGTCACGGCGGGTCCATGGCTTGTATCACACCCGGAAATAAAACCTTTATATCATCCAAAATGATTGTACGAAACA
>NW_017307728.1:365317-371001 GCF_000935625.1 Nanorana parkeri
TATACAATGTATGAGGACAGTATACAATGTATGAGGACAGTATACAATGTATGAGGACAGTATACAATGTATGAGGACAGTATACAATGTATGAGGACAGTATACAATGTATGAGGACAGTATACAATGTATGAGGACAGTATACAATGTATGAGGACAGTACACAATGTATGAGGACAGTACACAATGTATCTCAGAATGCGGTTATGTTTTCATTGCTGAATTCCTCCTGACACCACAAGGATTGAACAATACAAAACATGTATATTAATAAGTGAAGCGCTGCGTTCCCGGGGCGGTCCCCGTGTGGGACGTGGCGGTCCCTAGCCGCCCCCCGGAAGATTTGTTTATCGGTGTCGAGGCTCCTTGAGGACGCGTTGTCAATGCTCAGAGGAGGCCGATGTGGTAAACAGCAGACAGCGGAGAAAACATTCACATCATCTGGATGAACTCTGCCAATCAGGCGCTCACATGCACACACGGGCGGATTTCAGTTTGGCGGTCGCCTTTTCCCAGGGCCGTAAATCTTTGGCGCGCACGCGTTCCGATACCGCGTGTAAAATGTGAGATCAGACTCTTTAAATGGTCCTTAAAGGCACAGTCCACCTAGAATGTACACCATGTAATAAATCGCAATGGAATCACCCACTGGGGGTCCCTCTCCACACCCAGTATTGGGGGTCACCAGTACAGGAAGTGAGGGGAAATCTCCCCAACATAGAGACAGACTGCGATAAAAACATGACAGGTGTTCTAACCTCTCCCCACTCTATGCAAAACCATAGACAATGGCGTTCCACTTTAAATAATGAAATATTAAAGCCTAGCCTTACAGGGCCCCCCTCCCCCACTGCTTACCTTCCCCCTCAACGCCGGAGGGAGGAGGAGCGAGACGGCTGCTGGAGGAGACGGATGCTGGAGGAGGAGAGAAATGGGCATTTACCCCTTGAAGGGGGATGGGGGGGCACTGTTAGGGTAGTTACAACATTTCCCTGGAGGCCATCTTTAAATCCGTCCGAGACGCAGAGCCGGAACAAGGCCGGGGAGGTCAGAGCGCAGTCAGAACGTAGTCTCCGTCACTTAGCAAGCAGTAAAGCCAGCAGATGGGTATGACAGCCAGGAAAGTAGCATTGTGCAATGTTCACACAGCTCCGGTTGGGTGTAATGAAGCCCCGGTATGGTACAGACCAGGGGAATGCAACCTTAGCACTCCAGCTGTTGTGGAACTACAAGTCGCAGAGGGGCAAGACCCCGATAGCCACATGCATGACTCCTACAGGGAAACGCACGATGGGGTGTCAAGGTTGCCTACCCCTGGTATAGACGCTCTTCCCGCACCCCATACCGCCGCCTGTACGCGCCATTGTTTATAATGAACAGGCACGGCATCAATATCATCACATCGCACAACAAACAGAAGCTCGGCTCAGCATCATCTCCATTATAAACACTCTGTTGTGTGATAACATTTCAGCGGAAACCATGGAAACCCGACTTTATGCAACACAGGCACTCCGCATATACACATTCCGTATATATATATATCTCCCCCGGAGCCCGGCACATCGCCCATCACTATCTGTATACATGTCCACCCAGTCCCGAGATTTACACAGCTCAGCCAGGCGGATGACACCCCTTCAGTTAATGAATACAATGGTGTCCTGAGCCTCCTGCTGATTGGACTGGTAATAGAGCAGCAGAAGACTGATGATGTCACCCCTCTGCTGTCTCCTCTTGTCAGCACCTGATTGGCTGTCAGTCCTGCCTCTCCAGTCTGATTGGATTGAAGGAGTCAGATTCAGGTACTTACAATCGGAATGGACTCATAGCTCATTTGCCATTTTTTACCCCCCCCCAGGGGCTCGGCTTTTCAACTATCCTGAAGATCAGTATTGCCATGTACAGCAGCACTCAGATGGGGGGTGGGGGGGGGTGGGGGTTTACTTGGGGCCAATTAAGTATGCTGTATTCACATAGAGGAGAGGGACGGCCTTATCAGTCTGTTGCTGCTCCTTCCTTGTCCAATCACTGGCTGGGTACAGAGAGGTGACAGTAACAGATAAAGGTCAAGTCAGCGCAGTCCTAGCTCCAGGAGGGGTAACAGGCCGTCCAATCACATGCATAGTCTCTATTTTTTGCACCCGGAGGTCTCCTTTAAGTGGATTTTACACATTGAGGTGCATTAAATATAATTTTCCTTGTTTTTTTTTCCTCCGCGGCGGTTACAGTAAAATGTTTAATTTATGCGGCTGGTAATAAAAGGAAGACACCGCTGGGATCAGTCTGCAGGCCGAGCCCAAACGAGGCTGCGGAGGGCTGGGTAGCAGCGTGCGGCAGCGTATTGGTTCCGCTTGGCTGTGCCGGCGCAGCGATCACCCTGCTACCTATTCTGTATCAAATCCACAGGACTTGCCAATCAAATTATTCTCTGCCAACTCATTCCACCGCCTCCGCTCGCCAAGGGAACGCGGCGCACGCCCAGAATCAGTCATCCGGCCGAGCGGCCGGCGTGATAAATCCACGCATCGGCAATATTGTTCATGCTGGTGATCAATGGGAACATGTGACCGGGAGTGTGCGGGCTGAGAAGGGGGGGGGCTGTCACACAGATCCCTGTCTATGAATGGAGTTCAGGGGATCTCTGTGCTGATCAAGAGGACCTGTCAAGAAAAATAAAGGCAACGCACTGAAGATGCACCAAGATGGCGGAAATCCTGCAACCCCTGCATGTAGCCGAATTCTTTACCCTTCAACCCAGCGTACACGTTATATACCAAGGCGGCTAAGCCCCTCCCTCGCTGATCTACAAAGCAGGGGTGGAGCTACTGACTGCTGGACCGTGCACATCAGTTTGTTAAAAGGTGAGGAGTAGGGCTTAGCTCGGAGGGAGGGGCTAAATGCTGAGGGAGGGGGCTTCACTCTGAGGGAGGGGCTTAGATTGGCATGACAGCAGAAGACGTGACCTCTGCATAAACCTCTTTCATTTGTTTGTTGAAGGGAAAGGAGTTGGGGCTTAGCTCTGGTGGAGTGGGATGAGAGGGTGAGGGTTTAGGTCAGGGGAGGGCAACTCCTGCCCTCCAGCTGAGCTTTAACTACAAATCCCAACATGCCTCTGTTTCTAGGAGTCATGCCTGTAACTGTCAGTCTTGCAATGCCTCATGGGATGTGTAGTTCCACAACAGCTGGAGTGCCGGAATTGCCTACCCCGGGGTAAGGGAGTCACTTGGGTGCACAGGACATTATTTACATTCCAGTCAATATCTTGCTTTTTTTTTTCATTTTTGAACACTTTAGACTCCTGTACCTCTGTATTCTTCTCTTGTACTCACACTCCGGTGCCCTATGCTGGCAGAGCTGAGTAACAGCCACACCCCTCAGCACAGTCATCCTCATGTACATTTGTACAGGGAAGGAAGAGAATGGGCGTGTCTGACCAGTGACCAGCGCATAGGGCCGTGTGGTCACCTCTGTGCCTACTAGACAAGGGATATTCTGGCACTACAACAGGAAAACAGAGGTGAGACCATGGAGCTGGCTTTCCGGCAAAGTCAGCTGAGCATGTTGAGGCAAAGTTGTTGGAAGATTGACTCTCGTGCTGTCTTCTTATACAAAATACAACCTAAAGTTTGTGGACACCTGACCATCACACCTGTATGAGCTATTTGGACATCCCGTTCCAAAACCATGACCATGACCATTAATATGGAGCTGTGACTCTTCTAGGAAGGCTTTCTGCAAAATCCAGGCCCATGTCTGTAGGAATATGTGTGCATTCAGCAAAAGGTGAGGTCAGATCCTGATGTTTGGAGAGAAGACTTTGCTCAAAGGTGAATCCCCAAAGGTGTTCAGTAGGGTTGAGGACATGGCTCTGTGCAGGACACTGGAGTTCCTCCACATCAAACTGGTCACATCATGTGTTTTTGGAGCTGGCTTTCTGCACAGTCATGGTGGAACAGAAAAGGACCTTCACCAAACTGGTCAAAAGATGTCTCTATGGAGCTGGCTTTGTACAGAGGGGACAGTCATGGTGGAAGAGAAAAGGACCTTCACCAAACTGGTCAAAATATGTCTATATGGAGCTGGCTTTGTACACAGGGGACAGTCATGGTGGAACAGAAAAGGACCTTCACCAAACTGGTCACACCATGTCTTTATGGAGCTGGCTTTGTACACAGGGGACAGTCATGGTGGAACAGAAAAGGGTCTTCACCAAGCTGGTCACACCATGTCTTTATGGAGAAAGACATGTTACCACAAGGTGTGATTCGGACAATTGTCTACCTTACACAAAATCTGGAATTAGCCCTGCAATTCAATCATGTGGAGGAATTAGATACTTTTTGCCATATAGTGTAGCATTGTGGATACAAACTTCCAGAACTCAATCTTTCAGAGGGGCGTACCTATACATGTGGCCATATAGAAGTTGTGATGCTCAGGTGTCCACCAACTTTTGAGCCTATAGTGTTACTCTTGGGAATATTCCCTACCAAGATTCACAGCTTGGCCCAGCTACCATGACCATCACAAAGCCAAATAACGCCATCGACCCTCCCTTGAAGGATCCTCAATGGGACGTTGATGTGAGGGTTTCATTAGGATCGCGTGGGAGGGGCATGGACACAAACCCCACCTCTTCCCTCCCCTACACACAGCTAGCCGATGTGAGGGCTCCATTAGGATCCTGTGGGAGGGGCATGGACACAAACCCCACCTCTGCCCTCCCCTACACACAGCTAGCCGATGTGAGGGCTCCATTAGGATCATGTGGGAGGGGCAGAGAAACAAACCCCCACCTCTGCCCTCGCCTACACACAACTAGCCGATGTGAGGGCTCCATTAGGATCCTGTGGGAGGGGCATGGACACAAACCCCACCTCTGCCCTCCCCTACACACAGCTAGCCGCTGTGAGGGCTCCATTAGGATCCTGTGGGAGGGGCAGAGACACAAACCCCCACCTCTGCCCTCCCCTACACACAACTAGCCGATGTGAAGGCTCCATTAGGATCCTGTGGGAGGGGCATGGACACAAACCCCACCTCTGCCCTCCCCTACACACAACTAGCCGATGTGAGGGCTCCATTAGGATCCTGTGGGAGGGGCAGAGACACAAACCCCCACCTCTGCCCTCCCCTACACACAACTAGCCGATGTGAAGGCTCCATTAGGATCCTGTGGGAGGGGCATGGACACAAACCCCACCTCTGCCCTCCCCTACACACAACTAGCCGATGTGAAGGCTCCATTAGGATCCTGTGGGAGGGGCAGAGACACAAACCCCACCTCTGCCCTCCCCTACACACAGCTAGCCGTTTCCACCCACCCCCGCGCATCCAACTTCACTCAAACATCAGAGTAAAGCAAAAACGAGCCTAAGCGGAGCTCACGTCACCCACCCTTCTAACGATCGCTTCCGTAAAAAGAAAACCCCGACACCGCCGTTTCGTCTCGCCTCCCACTAATCATCCCGGAAAAATAACAAATCGCAGCGCCTCTGTCCACCTCTCCCCGCTGTGTTCATTATTCCTGTTACTTGCCGAGGACCAAAGAGGAGCAGGAAAGAAAAAAGATGGAACAGAATCCTTTATCAACCGTGTGTACATCAGTGTAAACACATAGATCATTTTATTACGCCTTCCGAATTCGCCGCACGCGTGAAGGGGGGGGGGGGGGGGGGGGG
>NW_017307728.1:371422-371783 GCF_000935625.1 Nanorana parkeri
GCTTTCCTTGCAGGAGACGGAGAAGAGGAGGAAAAAAAAAAAAAGGCGGTTTGTTGAGGCGGGATCCATCTTGGCGTGATAGCACAGCCCAGGTCCCTGAGATGAAATATTAATGTACAATTTGTTTATCTGCGGGCTCCCATCTCTCCTGCACTGAGCTGTTAATTTTGTATCAGCGCAGACAACGGATCAGTCAGTCATGAACCCTTCACAGCCATTACGCGCAGACATTTTGATTAAGTATGCCTAATGTAGTGGATAGGAAAGAATGAAAACACTCAGCCTGCCAACTTTTGATTGACCATTAAGCCACTGATGAATGTGCCTGTCAGGGAGGAGACAATTACCTCAACAATGAAGA
>NW_017307728.1:371802-373451 GCF_000935625.1 Nanorana parkeri
GGGCGGGGCAACTCTGGCCCTCCGGCTGTGCTTTAACTGCAAATCCCAACGTGCCTCTGGGAGTCATGCCTGTAACATTTAGTCTTGGGACTTGTAGTTCCACCACAGCTGGAGTGGCCGGAGTTGCCCACCCCTGTACCGAGCGACCTCCCCAAAATACGATTTTGGGACAATTGTGATCCAGTCTGATTACCCCAACATGCCTTTGTCTCTGGGAGTCATGCCTGTAACTGTCAGTCTTGGGACTTGTAGTTCCTCCACCACTGCTGGAGGGCCGGAGTTGACCACTCATGTAGGAAGGGGTCCTAAACTCTGGATCCCGAGGAGGATTGCGCAACAAGGTACAATGACCTGCAAAGACCAATCCGAAAGGTTGATTCTTGTTGGTTGCCATGGGTTACGCTTCCTTTAATATTAATCTTTTTTTTAGCACTAGGTCCAGTGTAAAGAATTGATTGGCTGAGGGCACAATGTCCATGAGAAACAATTGTTAATGAATAAAAAAAATCTATTGTTTCCAACATAATGTAATGTTTCTAATCTATAATGGAGGGAATTTATGAGAACTGGAGCACCCAATCAGCTTCTAGCTTTCATTTTTAAAGGTTAACCGAACAAACGGAAGAAGAAGCTGATTGGCTGCTATTTGGAACTGCAGATTCTGTCTGCTTCAGCATTAATAAATCCCCCCTAATATTTCTAATATATAATGGAGGGAATTTATCAAACCTGGAGCAGACAGAACCCGGACCAACCAATCAGCTTACAGCTTTCGTTTTTAGCCCTCGTTCACACCTAAACGTTTTGTAGCGCGTTCTACGCTCGACGAACGCTCTACAAAACGCTCAAAAATATAAATCCCATTGTATTCAATGGTCTCGTTCCCACCTTGGCGTATTTCCGCCCGTCCCTAACGCGCTACAAAACGGCCCACGCCTGAAAAGGTCCAGGTACTACTTTGGGCCGTTTTGTTGCGCGTTTCCATTGGGATACAGCCAAGTAGCCTTCGGGAAACGTGCGACGGTTGCGCAACTTTTTTACCGCGAATCACGGTAAAAGAAACGCGCGACGGTCGCGCATATGCAATACGCCTAGGTGTGAACGAGACCTTAAAGCTTAAATGAACAAATTAAGCTGATTGGCTGCTATGGGCAACTGTGTCTGCTGTAGAGTTGGTCAATAGCTAGAGGGTCAAAGTTTGCCCGCCCCTGGTCTACAGTGGGAGGATTTTTTCCTAAACTGGAGCAGACAGAATCTGGAGCAGTTGCCTATTTTCTCCCATGATGCACTAGGAGCCTTCCCTGTTTTGCTGTATCTTAGCCATGCTGTCAGTCATGACGCAGAGGGTGGGGCAGAGACACAACATTTGGGGGGTGGCCTGCAGGTTACCCGCTCTCTCATCACAAGGGAAGGAGGTATTTGGGGATTTCCTGGTTCCTTCTTACAAAAACTGTCCATCTTTAATTTTTCCCCCCCATCACACAGAAGGACGATCAATGTACGACTCGCCGCGGATGTTCCCAAACAGCCAACAGCAGATAAGCGCGCGCGTCCAATCTGTCCGGCTGCATCGGGCCCCCTGTCTCCCGCACGGAGGGGTTAATGGGCTCGCTTCCCCCCGGCCGCCCCCCCTGCCCCCACAGTAATAA
>NW_017307728.1:373501-376180 GCF_000935625.1 Nanorana parkeri
AGGAACAAAATTTGACAACGCAACAGAGCTCAGGGGAAGCTGGGCGCATGTTTTATTTCTGCGTTTAGCTGGCGGAGGCAACATCAGATAATACATTTATCTACCTGACAGGCGCTCTCCTGCAGCTGCTATTGTGCTGAGTCAAACACATTTCACCCAACGCTGGAGGCAGCTGGTAACTAGGATTTAATGTCTGTGTATACATCAACGAGCCGACCGGACGCACGCCGGACCGCGACGCACGTCACATGAAACCGAGGGGAGAAAATACACACATAGATCGGAAAGGAAACGCCAACAGGAAATGGAAACAAAATGCATCTTTTTTATTTTATAACCCGACGACGAAATGTTAATTCGAGACGCTGCACGGCGCAGAAAAAAGGAGGTTCGATTTTTTTTGCACGCAGTTCCATGTTATCACAGGGGAGGATATGCTGGGACGTTACAACCCCTTCAATATCAAATCCAGAGGACGGGACCTCCATATAACATCCATGGAGAAGACAGCCAGAGACCCGAGGACAGAAGGAAACCCCGGCAATGGTCGGAGTGAAGCCTTAATGTTCTGGTTTGGTGATGGTCAGGTCTTCAATAATCAGGATCAGACGAGAGGGGGGGAGGGAGGGAGGGGTGTGACGCAGAACTTCGTCTGCACAAAGCGTCTCCAATAATCTGAGAACTCCTGACCTGCAAAGAGTTAATCAACGTGCCGAGCCGGCTGTCCATCGCGATATCGACAAGCTCTCATTTGCGGCAGGATTTATAACGGCGGCGCGGTCACACCTGGCACACACCTGACATCACACCCCCCTGACTCATCTCCTGGGGTGACCCGGGGCCGCCATCACCCCTGATACAACGTGTCACCTGTCACAGCATCGCGTCCTGTCCCAATGAAGTCACCTTTGTTTGTCCGGGGGAATCGGTGACAATGACGGGATTGTCCTGGGGTTAACCCTGCCGCTGCTGGAAAGGGACACCAGACACATTGCTATCACATCAGGAGTCACAGAACAATGACATGTATATACTATGGAACGTCTATGGCTGGAATTTGTTTAGAAGAAGTCAAATGTATTTAAAGCTGAACTCGGGGAACAAAAAAAATGTAATTTAAATATAATCCTCAATAGCCACAATGGATATAAATCCACAATGTGTGTACCGAATGCCTCTTCAGACCCGGATATTACTTAGTACAAGTAGCAGTGACATCATCACTGGCTGTTCATAATCTATGCAGAGAGTGGAGATATAGGAGGGGCCAACCAGGCCCCACCCAGTACAGGAAACTACAGGAGACCAGACCAGTCACCCTTCACAAGGAGAGCGAGCAGCAGTGACTGGTCTTTATTATAGGAGGGGGCGGAGACAAGACCAGTCACCCTGCACAAGGACAGAGAGCAGCAGTGACCGGTCTTTATTACAGGAGGGGGCAGAGACAAGACTAGTTACCCTGCACAAGGAGAGAGAGTAGCAGTGAGCGGTCTTTATTACAGGAGGGGGCGGAGACAAGACCAGTCCCGCCGGACAAGGAGAGAGAGTAGCAGTGAGCGGTCTTTATTACAGGAGGGGGCGGAGACAAGACCAGTCCCCCTGTACAAGGTGCACAAGGAGAGAGAGTAGCAGTGAGCGGTCTTTATTACAGGAGGGGGCGGAGACAAGACCAGTCCCGCCGGACAAGGAGAGAGAGTAGCAGTGAGCGGTCTTTATTACAGGAGGGGGCGGAGACAAGACCAGTCCCCCTGTACAAGGAGAGAGAGTAGCAGTGAGCGGTCTTTATTACAGGAGGGGGCGTAGACAAGACCAGTCACCCTGCACAAGGAGAGAGAGTAGCAGTGAGCGGTCTTTATTACAGGAGGGGGCGGAGACAAGACCAGTCACCCTGCACAAGGAGAGAGAGCGGCAGTGACCGGTCTTTATTACAGGAGGGGGCGGAGACAAGACCAGTCTCTATTACAGGAAGCTCCAAGTATCATACTGGGTTACTGCACAGATCTGGAAGAAATACACAAGGCTCAGCTTTAAAGCAGAACTCAAATGCTTATCTTTTGCTTTGTCTATGGGAAGCTCGAGCATTTGTCCGGGTTAACTGGTGTCTGTGTCCCCATTGTAGAAATTCCGCTCACTTCCTGTTCAGGTGGAAGTCATCTCTGGGACAGGTAGTGAGGGAAGATGCAGTCATCCTCATCAAAAGTTCCAACCTTTCCAAAAACAATCAAAAACCTTTGTCAGGAGTCCCCCTTTAAGTCCCTAAATCCTCCAATGTCTTGCTTTTCTACCTATTTCTGATTCCCCCGTTCCCTGCTCATTACCCAGATTCTGGCTGTGATATTACGGCACCATTTGCCCGTCGTCATCTGGCCTGAATCTAGAAATGAGAGCGGCGTGGGCCCGTGGCGGGAGGAAGAGAGGCCGCGGATCACAATACAGCGTCTGATGTGATTCAACGTGTCATTGTCAGTTTGACCCAAAACACAGCAGGTCAGGCACAAGATCCGCATCAAACCGACCCTGAGCTGAAAGCCTCCGAGCTACAGAGGACCATCATCCAACCTGACTCCTTCCTGTCCCAGCGCCGCTGCTATACGCCATGACGTGCCCTTTAACCCCAACACCGCCATTGCGAGCCCTTTAACCCCAACACCGCCACCCCTTTACCCCAACACTGCCCCC
>NW_017307728.1:376349-385135 GCF_000935625.1 Nanorana parkeri
AGCGAGCCCTTTAACACCAACACCTCCATCACAAGCCCTTTAACCCCAACACCCCGTGCCCTTTAACCCCAACACCTCCATCGCGTGCCCTTTAACCCCAACACCACAAGCCCTTTAACGCCAACACTGCCACCCCGAGCCCTTTAACCCCAACACAGCCACCCCGAGACCTTTAACCCCAACACAGCCACTCCGAGCCCTTTAACCCAAACACAGCCACCCCGAGCCCTTTAACCCCAACACCCCGAGCCCTTTAACCCCAACACAGCCACCCCGAGCCCTTTAACCCCAACACCCCGAGCCCTTTAACCCCAACACCGCCACTGCTAATCTAATATCAGTTTTCCCGCCTTCTCTCCGATCATCTATAGATCACCTTGTAATCCGGGGGGGGGGGATGAGGGATAGAATATTGATCTGGAAAGTTCTCAGGAAACACTCGGCTACAAATCACTTCCACAGATCTCCATTTATCTGCAGATCGGTCATAGCGGCCATATTGGATCCTTTAGGCATTGTAAACCGGACAAAACATACGCAGCCGTCATCCATCACCTTCAATACGTTATAATCCGCTCACTAACCAAAGGTCTCCGGATGGGAGAATCACAAATTATAATGAGTTCTTTATGATCAGTTCATGCGCTGTGTGGGATTACATTCTATCTAAAGGATGGAACAGGAAAGAGTTAAAACCTGTCTGGGTTTTCTTTTTGCCATCTGTGTCTAATTGGAGAGATTTCCTGTCACTTCCTGTCCTGGAGACACAACAGGAAATGAGAGGAAATCTCTACAAAGTGAGGAATACCTGCTGTATTTCCTGCTGAGCTTCCTGAATACATCGCAGCACCCGGCCTCAGTACTCCTTTGTATAAAGAGGTGATCACACAAAAGACCTTCCGCAGGAGGGATCGTATTCAATATAATACGTTTTATTTGTAATGTTTTAGTTTACAAAGCATACAACTTGTACACAAGGTGTCTGTATATGATGCCGGCGACGCGTTCCGCACACCAAACAATCTCCGGATTTGTTTATTTATATACAATTGTTTATTGTGCTTCATCAGACACATTTATACCGGGGATGTCGGGGAACCTATGGCATTGCTTTGCTGGGAAGATTTCCCCTCACTTCCTGTCACAGTGCCACCCTGTTGCAGGGAATGTCACGAGGACAGGAAGTGAGGGGAAATCTCAATGGGTACACAGACACCTGAGAGAGGATCTACCAGAGGATGTCACCAGGACAGGAAGTGAGGGGAAATCTCAATGGGTACACAGACACCTGACAGAGGATCTACCATTCCCTCATCTATTCATCATTCTACAAGAAAGTTCCGGGTGCCCTTCCACTCCCTATCCTCAGTGTCCCCCTGGCCCCGCTCGCTCTTCATCCTGAAATTCCGGCCTCCGCGGTTCTGACCCATAAAACACATTCACACAATGTGATATTGCGGCCACCTCGCCATCACTGCCAGGCTGAGATCGTTGTGCCATCTGTCCGAGCATCCGCATTAGGAGATGATGGTGACAAGCGGCACAGTTAATAAGGTGACAGCTGGAAGTCCTGATACAGACAATATGTTTTTGATCATTCACTCCGTGTCCCGTCTACTGGAGGACGCAGTCTGAAAGCTTCAAAAAGGAAAAAAAATCAATCTGCGAGGATCCGGCGCTGTCACACAGCCCAGTAATAAGATGAGACAGGACGATCAAACGTTTACTGCTTAAAGGGGCTCTTTAAGGAAGTGAGAAGGCTCCGATGGAAGCAGTCCTTCCCTAAACCATGTGCTGCATTCCGGTTCCAGGGTTGCGAGTATGGATTTGGAATGGATATAGGATCGCTGCCCCGGAACCAGCATGCAGGAAATTATTCAGAGCCTTCTCACACTGGTGCTTTGCTTTCTGGTACTGAACAGGCTCTAGACCAGGGAGAGGCAACCTCCACACTCCAGCTATTCTGGAACTACAAGTCCCATGAGGCATTGCAAAACTGACAGCACTGGGAATGACTGGATTTGTAGTTTCAACAAAGCTGGAGCACCGAGCTTGCCTTCCCCTGCACTAGGACAATGATGCAATGAATGGGCTCCTCAGATGCCCCAAATCCTAACCTCCAATAAGAGCAAGCTTCAGCATTGGGGATGAGGAGTGCTGGCTCCTCCCCCTCCAACACATTTCTATTGGCTGGTAAAGCTGCTCATCGTAGTGATGGGGCAATAAGGAAATGTGGGAGGTGGGAATGTCAGGTGCCTGCAATTATATACTGAAAACAGTATGTGCCTGGCTGTCTTTGGCTTCAACATTGGGTTTGAGTGAAGCAAGAACTCCCGATCTGCATACTCGTCCCAAAAGTATCAGAGCCAGCTCAGGGTCACAGCCAGGAAACTGGTATTCTCAGAAGAAGGTCAGCCCTGGCACTGTAGATGTTTCAGTTAAAGGCAGACACCGCCGGCTATGGTCCTCCTACAAGCACAGCCTATGGACTTTGGCCTCGGAGGGAGATTGATGTATCAGTAGTCGGAGCGGCGGAGGTGACGGCCTCGGTGTATTATTTACCCAAGCTGGTAACATTTCCATTCAGCAGGTGCAGCCTAACCCTCCGTACTCCAGGTGAGACGCGGCACACTCACGGATAATCCATCGGCCTCTCCGCCACTAAGCACAACAACAACAACAACACACGAGCTTCAGATTTATAGCGGCATAAAGAGGGACAGCTGTTCCATTAACAACAACGCAACGCTAAGCCTCGCCGTTAAATAGATAAAAACATGAAATTGAACAAGTTAGATGAATGAACTTTGCGTGTGTTCCAGGGAGATTCTACTGCAAGAAGAGAAGATGGCCCATCTGCCACCTTCTGCCGGTACTGAGCGTCTCCGCTTTCTGTTGGGTTGCTATGGGTGACTGCATTTCCCTGCAACGTTATCACATGAAGCTCAAAGAGGAAGCCGATGAGTTACAATGTTACCCATTCCGTCTGTTAATGGTTACATCTTATCGGGGGTATTGGATTGCTTTTTACTGGAACCACCCCTGGTGACTCAGATGCCATGTTAACATGGAGCCCAATTCTGGTTCCACCATGTAATGCATTAGACTCGGTGACATTTGACCAAAAAATAGAGTCAAAGAGGAAGCCGATGAGTTACATTGTTACTCACTCCATCTGTTTATGGTTACATCTTATCAGGGGTATTGGATTGCTTTATACTGGAACCACCCTTGGCGTCTCAGATGCCATGTTAACATGGAGCCCAATTCTGGTTCCACCATGTAATGCATTAGACTCGGTGACATTTGACCAAAAAATAGAGTCAAAGAGGAAGCCGATGAGTTACATTGTTACTCACTCCATCTGTTTATGGTTACACCTTATTGGATTCTTTTATACTGGAACCACTTCTGGTGTCTCAGATGCCATGTTAACATGGAGCCCAATTCTGGTTCCACCATGCCATCCATTGGACTCTGTGACACTTGACCAAAAAGGCAGCGGCAAACTGCTCTGAACACCATGACCCGTTCCCTATACCTTCACAAGATATTTGTAGTAGAGTGAGGTCTGGTTATAACTTTGCAATCTGATCTCTCCTAACCCAATGACAACTGCACACTCCCATTTCTTGTATGGGTGTCACAGAGACAGGAAGTGAAAATCTCTCCAATGGAAATGTTAACTCTTGCCCTCCCCTATCCAACAACAAAAAGTTATAAGTTTTGCCAGATAAATGATTAAGCTGGGCCATTACACTGTAATGACGTCTAAGTGGGTTACTACAAAGCTGCAGAAGAACATTTTGTGTTACCAATTTTACAAAAATTTACAAACAATTCCTTGCGAGTACAGGCATCAAGCTGCATCCTATTGCGATCCTCTTCACACGACCTTAAAACTCAGAGAGGAGACAGAAAACAAAGTTAGCTGGTGTGCTGAGCACAGAGCATTAATTAATTGCACCATCAAGGTGTTTGTCCCGGGAGAGGTGGGATCGCTCAAGGACACGTATCTTGTGTTTTGTTTTTTTTCATCGGTCCTCCTCTCTCCCAGGATACAGCATCCCGGAGGAGCTGCGTTGCTATCGCAGCTGTTCTAACATTAGAAGGGTTTGTCCGAGGTCTTCTACCTGGGGACTGAGACAGACAGGAGAGGCAGCGAGCAGACTGCGAGACGCAGACGCCGAATTATACAGATCCCTGACACCATAATCACAGCCACCTCTAGAGAAAGGAGAGATACCGTAAGCTGCTGTCTATCAGTTAGTGACCTTGAACCGCTGACGCTTTCTGTACAGATTTCGCAATTTACACCAGAAATACACCCAGAAAAAGTGTCTTTGTTTCAAGCAAACAAAATTGTAGATACATCCGTACCAGAGAACATGACATTGGCTGCACTCGGCCCGTCCTCAGGATGAATGCCAACCATTTGTAGTCAAACGAGAATGGGAAAAACACTGCATTGGTTTTCACCATTGTTACAAAGTTTGGAAAAAAAGATACATGTCCATCAAGTTCAGCCAATAGTTCCACCTCTAAGGCAGTAAGATACTCCCTGGATCAACAGTGTACAGCAGCCTTTCTCAATCAGGGTTCCATGGAATCCCAGGGTTCCTCCAGAGGTTGCCTGGAGTTCCATGAGCAGTGAGCAATTTCTACATCTCAATTAAGTATTCACTCACACCAATTATATTTTTAGCTATCTTAGTCCATTGACCACCAATATAAGGAGCATTCTTCCCACTGACCACCAATATAAGGAGCATTCTTCCCACTGACCCCCAATGTAAGGAGCATTCTTCCCACTGACCCCAATATAAGGAACATTCTTCTCACTGACCACCAATATAAGGAACATACATCCCACTGACCACCAATGTAAGGAGCATTTTTCCCACTGACCACCAATGTAAGGAGCATTCTTCCCACTGACCACCAATGTAAGGAGCATTCTTCCCACTGACCACCAATGTAAGGAGCATTCTTCCCACTGACCCCAATATAAGGAACATTCTTCTCACTGACCACCAATATAAAAGGAGAATCCTTCCAGTTGAACAACAATGTAAGGGACATTCTTCCCACTGACCACCAATGTAAGGAGCATACTATATAGACAATTTATGTATGTATATATGGTAATCATATCTCCCTGGTAATTGCCTCTTCTCAAGGGATAAAACATCTGCCCCGTCTAGGGCAATAATAAAATATGTGTATGTGGTTTATTATCATCTCACTGAAATACAAAATACCAAGCTATGGCCAGTTTCAATGACACTGGTTATTTTAGTATAAGTTGAAACAAAATGGCTGAAAGAGACCGTCATCTTGTCAGATGGTCCAAATATGTGTGTTGCTCTTAGTAGGGACTCTATTGTGGGATTTCCAGAGACGCAAATACTGGTGTATGGTCATACAGTGGGGAAAACGGCTGTATTTTTGGCCCAGCTGTTGCCTATTTGTGTCCATAGGATTGTATGGACACAACACGGGTACACAAATTTAGCAGAAGCCACCACATATAGGGACTGGAAATCTACCTATGGGCACACGGGTTTACATATTCCTTATTCTTTTAGGCCAAAAGTTATTTTAGGCCAAAAATTCTGCCAATTTTATTTCCAACTGTCCATGACGATAGAAGAGTTTATATGTCTTTAAATTTCCTGCTTCTAAGAGAGAGTTCAGCCTGTATGATTCATCTTCAGCGACGTGTCAAATGTATGCGAGACAGAGGGGCGAGCGGGGGCTCTTCTGATACATCCCAGATGGACATTAAGACAAATATTTCTCTCTCTTTACAGTAAGATCAGTCACGCCCATGTACTGACTATTTATCCTTCCATGTACAGACTAGGCAATAATGATTTATGTTCGGAATATGTTACTTTTAATCCAGAACACGGTCTTGTATCTTTTCAGGGGTTTTCATTTCCGTTCGCACGTAACAAGAGGCCTGAAGCTGCTCCTACCCTGTAGATGTTTGCTGTAAATATTAGTCCTGCTCACATATGGAATCTGGGGAGAGGGGGGGGAACCTTACTGAAGATGTGACTGATTTCCGGGAATCTTACACAATGCTGGAAAAAAGGTCCTACGGGGTCACGAGTGAAGAGGACAATCGACCGCTGCTGGATTCCTGGCTGGGTTTCCAGAAGAAGACAACTGGAAGGAAGATTATGGTATAGAAAACTTACAACTTGCGGTTCAGCTGGGGAGATACAAACCTCGGCATACAACATCCGCCTGGGAAAAATAATTTGGAAGTGTATCTGTAAAAAATAAGTCAAGGCAACTGTATTTTTCTTGTTTCACTGGTCTTCCAACCAGCTTTCTCAATTCAGAATCTGAATGAATTCTGAATTGAGAAAGCTGGTCGGATGACCAGTGAAACGTCTTCAAGAAAAATACAACAAGTCCAGTGGCCTTGACTTATTTTTTACAGGTGTACCCTGACCTGGATGAATGAGAACCTTCACAGACAATTTGGAGGTGGTTTGTAAAGTGACTCGATCAGCATAAAAACAAAACCAAATGGCCATCTTCTAGTTCTTACTAGACCCTCAAATCTTTTTCAGTCTCTGAACACTGTCTTCCATCGTGGCTGAAGATCTAAACTGATGACATCCTTGCAGATGCTCCGTGGGTAGTTCCCAAACTATTCCTTTGGCAATAGTCTCACCGCTGGACAGAATTGTACTTAGAAAGACATTGCCGAGACCAAATACACCTTAAATGGACACGGGGGACATCACCACGTCATTTCCATCAACCCAATAACTCTGTTACAGCAGACAGTCCCTTCCACAATTGACAACACCGTTACAGTTGGGCATTCATCATCTAGAGACACCAGAAGTGGGACCTTCACCCCTACCAAGCATCCCTCTACACTGTCCAATCTGCTATCAATAAAATGTCCATCAGATTGGAGGGAGAACCCGAAAATGGCCTTGCATATGACTTTTACCACCAGAATCCCTAGAAATATAAGAAGCCGGAGTGTGGCGATCACCTAGCCAGTTTTGGGTAGACTGATCACAGAAATGGAGAGTACTTGAGGACAAGCATGAGGAAGGATCAAAAGTAAAAGTATTAGAAAAAGATTGCTATGCAGCAAATGGATGTTTGGTGCTTTCCACGGCTCATATCCAGCTTGTACATAACCCTGGGTGTCATTTCCTATTCCAATTCCATTGCCTTCTTACACCATGTGAGAGAACAAGGCCGCACAGGAAGTGGTGCCGCAGACAGTAAAGGATCTGTGTTGCCCACAGCAATCTCTTCCTAGTGCAGGTTAGACACTGACCGCGGGGATCTAGTTGGAATGGGAGGTAACAGAGAGATTTCCTCATATACAACTAGGAGACATTATCTCTGGATTTAATAACATTCGGCAAAGTGTTAACGTCTCCTTGGGACTTCCAACGTTTGTGCCGTCTGTGCTTAGTCTATCTTAGCACACAAAAGCGCTTTGCTCTTATCCTACAGCTACAGCTCAGCAGACGATTGTGTCTGTTAGCGCTTTGTGAATACAGAGGCTCGACGCTGGCGGGTTATCACGATATTCATTAAACAGGAAATCTCTCGGCGTCGACTATCAATCCTTGCCGAGTCTCTTGACTCAGGTGCAAGGTTTGATCTAATCCCTACACATGGGCTTTGCAAATAAATATATTATCAATCGCACGAACCCCGAGAGCGGACGCTAAATGGCAAAGTAGCAGCATAGCGGGATCTCGCCGCTCCTCCCGTGTTCCTCTAACATCTGTCTCTCTGCACCCGAGCCCAGCGTGTTCTTGCAAACAAGATGTACATCTCAGCGAGCTCTCCAATAACGCCACAATAAATATGTTAGTGAATTTCTGCTGGAATAGAGAAGAGAATTCCTTTCCCGGGAGGCCAGATTCAGCCTACATGAAAATCCTCTCCAGATCCACTTGTACAATCCACTCCAGCCGGAAATCAAGTAAACAGTTCTCCAGCCAAGCTGCCTTCCAGGATCTGATCGCAACCAACTTTCTGCAGGAGGATTCAGAATTAAAAATCCATATAATGTTTGCAACATACAGGGCCGTAACTGCAGATCGTGGGGCCCCATAGCAGAAATGTGATGGGGGCCCCCCCCCTTGAAGACCTCTCTATGAGCTGTGAGTAAGGATGCCAAGGTTCCAAAGACTCCTCTTGTGCATCTGAAGCCACCTCTACACTGTAGACTTTACAAGGGATTAGAGTTGTCGTCAACTACAACCTCTCCAACCCTTAAAAGATACAGTAATGTATTATCTTCACATGTTCTATGTTTAATTTATTTCAACACCCTAATGGGGCCCCTTTCACCCCCGGGCCCCATAGCAGCCGCCTGGGCTATAGTTACGCCACTGGTTACATATAATTCCCACGTGTAAAAGTGTCAGGATTATATCAGAAGTGAAGATAATGGTGATAAAGATGCTTTAGAACAGGGGTAGCCAAACTCCGGCCCTCCAGCTGTGGTGGAACTAAAAATCCCATGAGGCATTGCAAGATTCTCACAGACATGACTCCCGGAGAGAGATGCATCATGGGATTTGTAGTTTCACCACAGCTGGAGGGCCAGAGCTTGGCTATCCCTGCTTTAGAAGCACAGATGAAACAAATGGACACTGTTTGACCTGCCAAAGGATATTATTTATTTTCTAGCCCATCCAGCCCTGAGATAATTACAGTGCATTGAAGTCAACACAGCACCGCTGCCATGCCCCCCCCCCCCCCCCCCCCCCCCCCCCCACCGCCGC